>NC_142659.1:25397000-25698400 GCF_026168435.1 Sesamum indicum | reverse complement strand
TGATTAAATTAATATTTATTTTGCATGCAAATATAAATATCGCTACTATAAGATATGTTGTACAAAGTTTTTAATTTTTAATTATTAACAATTAATGCATTAAAAAAGTTATCAGTAACTTTTGTATGTGAGGTTGTATGGCAATGATCAATTTTAATATATAGAAATAAATTAATTTTCTACTTTAATAAAATAAAAATATTAATAAAATTATGCGCTCACGGTGTCTAGTAATAGTACAAAAGAAGAGAGGGAGAGGAGGGAAGTGGTTTGAGAGCGGCTTTTTTTTTTTTTCCATAAAAATTCAGTCATAATGTTCTGAAAATAGAGATACTTTTTACAATGTTCTGAAAATAGAGATACTTTCTGTTTGAGAACAGACGTGAAAAGTGAAAAAAAAATCGAAAATTGAAGTGTTTGATAAAACAATTTAGTACTTATAATGTTTCGAATAATTGGTGGGGAGCTGTTTATAATTTTTATATTAAATAAACTTAATTTAAACAGTTGCAAATAAAAAAAAATTCAACTTATTTTGAATAATACGCGTGATTAGTTGAGCAATAGGTTTGACTGATTCGATGAATAAAGCCATTCTTAATTTTTATTATTTTGAACTAAAAAATTGATGAGTGATCAAAGATATTGACTTAGGGTTACAGAATGGACAAGTTTTGGCAACACCATCTATATTGATGGGAAAACCCTAATTGTCTGAAAAAGATTAAATTGCCCCTGAAAAGTTCCAAATGTCTAGTGATCTTATTTAAATAATGCCATGGCTCCATATGCTCATGCTATCAATTCCAATTTTATTGTATGAGGTCTAGTGATCCTATTTAAAAAGTTAGCCTAGGGCGAATGATTCCAAGTTAATTATTTTTTTATTAATAATAAATACATAAATTATATAAATATAATTTAATTAAATAACTATAATAAAAATATACCGAGACGTGTTTTACCTTTGACAATCATATGACTTTTTGTTGTCTTTTTTGTTTTCAGAGGTAAGTAAATAATTACATCAAATCTCCATATTCATTGTTGCTTTTGTTTTTAAATAAGTATATGATTGGATCAATATCTCAATATTTAACCAAATATATCGATAAATACATCAAACAACGGAGAATATAATGGAACCAGCTTTAATAAACTCACAGAAAATGATACAAATACACATAATTAATCAAATTGGAGTCGAAACCATGTCATCAAGCTCAATCATGGAATCTTTACCATAACCATTAGACTAAAACAGTGTTCAAGTGTGAGGTGAACTTATAAACTCTTTAAAATATTACAAAGTGCTTTGTAAATTTTTTAGAAAAAAATTTTATTAACTCTAAAAATAAGATGATATATAAACTTAATAATAAACTTTTTAAGAAAACTAAAGACTTGCTATACTTACATGAAAGATTTTAGTAAATTCTTTCAAATTAATTAATTATAAGCTTCCGTTTGAGATTCACCTGGGGAGTGTATATAGCGGGTTCGAAGAAGAACCAACAGTAATCCCATACAAATTCCTGAAGAACCGTCGAATGACTCGAATCAGCCGTGTGTAAACCTCAAATTCATCGTTTCCCTCCACAAACAACTTGAGGTACAGCCAATACAGGTGCTCACCTGCTGGCAGCCAAAGAAACAACACATACAAAGGCCTAATGGAATCAGCAAAGAGAAGCGATGCCATGGATGCCATTGACAGGTCAACAAACCCCTCCATGCAATGCCGAAGAACACCAACACAGGCAGGCGAAAAACGACGAGCCCAATGCCGCAGCTGCACGCGGTAGGCTAAGTAGTGCAAAAGAAAATCGGAAACCGCAAGTCCTGTCTTCTTGGGGTGAGTTGAGAATGGAGTTTCTTGATTGCCCTGATACTTCAGCTGCAGGAACGCCAATAGTACAGGAATGACCAAAGAAAAGCCCTGATGAAAAACATTGGTGTAGAGGTGGTGGAAGAGGACGACAAGATGAGAGACCGTGGTGAAAACAGCTGGGTATGTACCCGGAAAAGAGTACATGGGAAAGGCCGAAAAAACGAATGGAGCAGCATTGAACTGTGCATGGAATCGCGTATATGCGTTGCTTGCCATTATTAACAATTGAAGTTGTGAAGGAGAAGAAGATTTTAACAGGAACTGATGATCGGTGCTGTTTGGAAGATTTAAAGTGACAGTAGGTTGAATTCTTTAACATATTTATGGAGAGAGAAAAACATGCGGAAAAAGAATGTCCAAAATTTGAATATTTGCATGGATGGATATGTTGGAGAAGGGATGGATGGGAACGTTGGCTTCTATACTTAAATGAGCGGGGTCGGTTCTGTTTTATGATAGGGCAAGTTTGCCACGCCCTTTTCCTACATTTCTTGCCAGAAAAACAAAGGCTAACTTCACAAACCAACCAACCATGTCCAAGACTTAAGTTAGTTAATGGAGATTAATTTTGTCCTAGATATGGATAAATGCCCATGCAAATATAAAATATAGCATTTTAAATTTTTTTATAAATTATAAACAACATGATATGACTGCAATTTATCTACCACTACTGGCAAGATGAAAGTTCAATTGACAATACAAATACATAGTGTTTGGATTTGTGGTTTGAATATTTTGTTTTGTGTTTTAGAGATAGATAGAGATAAATAAGTGTGTGTTGAAAATATCGCTACAGTAAAATATATTGTACAAAGTTTTTAATTTTTAACAGTTAATGCATTAAAAAAGTTATCAGTAGCTTTTGTATATGAGGTTGTGAGGCAATGATAAATTTTAATACGGGGTATAAAAGAAGATAGGGAGAGGAGGAAAGTGGGTTGCGAGGGTTTTTTTTTTTCTTTTCAAAAATCCAGTCATAGTGTTCAAAATAGAGATATGTTTTTTTATTTGGAATACAGAAGAAACTAACTAGGATAATATGTTATCATTATACTGCATTAGATTTTAGTAGTTTTCTTAATAGAAATTGGGTTAATTTTTTTATATTATATTGTCCTCAATAATAAAATTAAAATTAAAATTAAAATATTTGGTATGTTGACTAAAATGACAGCCAAATATGTCCTTATATAGACAATATCTCACCTAAGTTTTCATCCAAAATTGGATTGATCGTTTGTTTTAATAATCAACCTAATGAAGGATACTCAAATGGAAGAAAATTAAAAATTTTAAAATACCAAGTCTAATGACTTGAAAACCTGGGATACTAAAACTGAAAAAAAAAAAAAAAAGTATACTTTAAGTACAAAAAAATGAAATTATTCCTGCTGAAGAATAGATGTTTGTTATTTTTGTAACATATTACCCCAAAATAAAGGTGTCCTTATATAGTACATAGAAGAAAGAATTACAAAAAACAAAAAGAAATATTTAAGTGTTAAAATACAAAAATGTGTATAATTTGGATGGTAAATTTTTACGTAAAATCAATTTACACTCTTCTTATAATGAGAAAAGAGTATTTTACTCTCTAACATAAAAAAAAAATGTAAATACCTTCTAAATTTTGAAAAATGAAGAAAAAAACTGTTGACATGAAGGTAATTTACTTTATTTTTCAAAATAAAGGGGGTAATTTGAGGTAAATTATATTTAATCCATAAAATATCTTCCCTAGTTTAAAAATATGCTTGATAAAACTTGCATTATTTCAATGAAAACAATCTTAGAAAGTAAAAAAAAATAAAAATAAAAATAAAAATTGAAGTGTGAAGTTGAAAAGGGAATTCATAAATGAGATTAAGCTATATTTAAATTGATGAATTTAGTAGTACGAATTTCAAATTCTTAATAACAAATTTTTTAAATTTATCAGGATAATTTTTAATTTGAGAAATTCAAAATTTTTTAAGTCTAATTTGAATGATATTTTGTTAAACACTGATAAATTTTTTATTCTTTTAATATAAAGACATTTGAAATATTTTTTTTTTTCAAATCTTCCACTCAAATCTAAAACATTGATAACTTTAGGAAATATATAAAAGGAAATAATTTAGATATTCTATAGAGTTGAAATGTGAAAAATAAGCCCAAGTAAAAAAAGTCTTGAATAAATTACCCACTTAGTTCGTAAAATAAGTTTAAAAATTTTAAAAATAAGTAAAATTATAATTTATAGTCCACAAGAATATTTTGGTTAGTTCACAAAAAAAAAATGAATGGAAACCTAACGAATTGAACTAATTGTTAGATAATTGTTAAAATAAAAAAAAATGGATAAAAACTTGTACAACTTTAGTTTTTAGTTATGTTTGATTATAGGGTTGGGTCCTTCTTCGCCTGATATACGTAACTTTCCTATGCTAAGTAATGAATCACGTCTCAACCTACAGCGGCAGTTTACTTAATATTCAATCATGTTTTGAGCATTGAGTTAATTGTGATTTTGAGCAAACAAATATAAATTGAGTAAATAATAACACATTAATTTGTTGATTGAGCAAAGTTTCAGTGTGTTTTAGAAATCAGTTAAAGTAAGACAAACTAATTACTGTAAATATATCCACTGACCCACTTAAGAGCTGTTTGCAATAGTAGCAAAAATTAATAATACCCAGCCATATTTATACAGAAAATAATCTCAAATATAGAATAATAAGCAAGCAGAAGAATTCATCAAAGTAAAAATAACTGTAGATAAAGAGGGTGCCTTAACTATTACTCAAGCCAGATACCCGCAGTCTCAAGGGTTCGGGCAGGTGAAGGAAATAGCAAGGGTTTGGTCTAGGTTTGAATAGAAGAAAATTTAACAAATTAAAAAATTAAAACTGCTGAAAAGAACGAACATACCAGGGGACAGTAGCTCTGATACCACCATTGGGTATCAAACTTCAAGATCATACCCATGTAAAGAACCTACCAAAACTATTACAGAAATAAAAAATGAGTTTGAAACCCTTAAATTAAAAACCTTTACGGAATACTGACAAGTTATAGATCTGAACAAAAGAATACAGCAGTTAAAATATTACAAAGAACAAAAGAAGGCTCAAAAATCAGATCCAAAAAGGGAAACCCAAAAGGCCACTAAGATCAGCAACCCAAACACTCGGTTACTCGATCACCCTTAAGCCAATAAGGCTATTAGGAACAACAACTAAGGCAAGTTAACCGAGGCCACAAAAGCACAAGATCAACTACAAAGGTTATAACACAAGATCGAAGAGGGAAAAAATCAAAAGGCAGGGAACGAGAGGAAAAGAGGCGAGAGAGAGAATCAAGAGAATTAGGGTTTGACACAGAGAAATGAGGGGGTAAATAGATATATGATCAAACCAGGTAAAAACGGGTTAGGTGGATGGTTGGGCAAGGAAAGTGGATAACAACATTTGAATTATACAACTTTAAAAGGGACCAGCCTTTCAAGAGGGATGA
Source organism: Sesamum indicum (assembly GCF_026168435.1). Classification (NCBI taxonomy): domain Eukaryota; kingdom Viridiplantae; phylum Streptophyta; class Magnoliopsida; order Lamiales; family Pedaliaceae; genus Sesamum; species Sesamum indicum. The sequence continues at coordinate 25,693,005 of NC_142659.1, read as the reverse complement.
ACCGGGCCTTAGTAATTTGGGCCACCTAATTATTCTTACAAAGAATTTGTATGGAGAGTTGGGAGAGAAGAAGGGAATGATTCTTGCTAGAGGAGAGAGATGAGACAAAAATCTTATTCTTCAAAAATTAATTATATCAAAGACGAATTGTATAGTTATAAAAGTAATACACACTTAATGTATATAAACCTCTTATGGCCGAGTGGAGCTCCCCAAGAGACCAACTCGGCCTCAATCTCCTCCACCATGAGGAGTCTCAACTCCTCTTTATCATGTTTTCTTCAAAATCAGCTACGGCTCTATTTAAATTGCCTCGAACTTATTTTAATTTAACCATTAAATTAATTAAAGCTCAATAAATTTGCAATCGATAATTAAAATTGTCCTAATTATTTTAAAACCCGACAAAAACCCATTAGCTTAATTTAATCTAATTAAATAAACTAAAAAACCCAATTGTATTAATTAAATCACTCAATTAACTAATTAAATCGAATCAAATTAAATTAATTTAATTGTGCTAGCCCAAAAGCAATTAAGCCAACTCAAGATTAATTTTGTCTCTTTTTCCCCGAACTTTCATTTTGTCTCCTATTGTTTTTATTGACTAAAGGATTCGGTTGACTAGAAGTGATCCAAAGAGGGAAGGGTGAATCACTCTATAATAATGAAAGGTTTCAAAATTTAATTAATTACTGATCATTATAATATTTGAATTTATTATAATAAAAGGAGCCAGAAAGAGCCCTACGAATATAAGAATCTATAGATTACTGATTTTCATGACTTCAGATGTCTGGATAATCAATCATAACTTCAAAATTAATTAACATAATAATTTACCTTTGACAACCATATGACTTTTTATTGTCTTTTTTTCTTTTTTGAGTGGTAAGTACATAATTACATCAAATCTCAATTTTCACCATTGCTTTTGTTTTTTGAAGAAGTATATGATTATATCGATATCTCAATATTTAACCACATACATTGATAAATACATCAATACAATGGACTATATAATGGAACCGATTCCAATAAACTCATAAGAAATGATACAAATACACATAATTAATCATATGAGACTCGAACTCAATTATGAAATCTCTAACTTAACCATTAGACTAAGACAGTGTTCAAGCGTGATGTGAACTTATAACTCTTTAAAATATTAGAAAGTGCTTTGTAAATGTTTTAGAAAAAGATTTTATTAACTCTAAAAATAAGATGATATATAAACTTAATAATAAACTTTTTAAAAAAACTAAAGACTTAATTGCTATACTTACATGAAAGATTTTAGTAAATTCTTTCAAATTAATTAATCATAAAACTTCTGTTTGAGATTCACCTGGGGAGTATATATAGCGGGTTCGAAGAAGAACCAACAGTAATCCCACACAAATTCCGGAAGAACCGTCGAATGACTCGAATCTGCCGTGTGTAAACCTCAAATTCATCGTTTCCCTCCACAAACAACTTGAGGTACAGCCAATACAGGAGCTCACCTGCTGGCAGCCAAAGAAACAACACATACAGAAAAGGCCTAATGGAATCAGCAAAGAGAAGCGATGCCATGGATACCATTGACAGGTCGACAAACCCCTCCATGCAATGCCGAAGAACACCAACACAGGCAGGCGAAAAACGACGAGCCCAAGGCCGCAGCTGCACGCGGTAGGCTAAGTAGTACAAAAGAAAAGCGGAAACCGCAAGTCCCGTCGTCTTGGGGTGAGTTGCGAACGGATTTTCTTGATTGCCCTGATACTTCAGCTGGAGGAACGCCAATAGTACAGGAATGACCAAGGAAGAGCCCTGATGAAAAACATTGGTGTAGAGGAGGTGGAAGAGGTGGACAAGATGAGAGACCGTGGTGAAAACAGCTGGGTATGTACCCGAAAAAGAGCACATGGGAAAGGCCAAAAAAACGTCAAGTGTTGCAGTGAATGGAGTAGCATTGAACTGTGCATGGAATCGCGTATATGCGTTGCTTGCCATTACTAACAATTGAAGGCTTGGAGGAGAAAAAGATTTGGACAGGAACTGATTATCAGGAAGGAGATTGATTCTAACAATTGAAGGCTTGGAGGAGAAAAAGATTTGAACAGGAACTGATTATCAGGAAGGAAGATGTGAAGTGACAGTAGGATGAATTCTTTAACATATCTATGGAGAGAGTAACGTCGGGCCGGCATTGAAAAAGAATTATGACCAAATACACCCTTACCTTTTTGCGACCACGTTGTAATGATTATCACTACATCGGGGCAGCATGGGAAAAGAATTATATGTTCTGTTCATTGTGTGTTCAAATGAATATAAATATTTAGGGTCATGATCAAATGAACTTATATATAAATATGGCAGAAGAAAATCTTATTATTTGCCCATCTTAGTTGCTCCACCCTTTTTCAGTGGTCAGATTTTCCACGATTTCCATTTATTATCAGCCGTGTTTGCTGCTGAACTAAGAGATAAAGAGTGACAAGATGTGGGAAAGAGTAAATTTTATACTAAATAATCTATACTATATTATGTTATTTGCTAAAAATTTACTCCTAAAAATTAAGATTAGTTGTATTTACCTTTGCCGAGCTTTGCAATTTTGACATATTTCTCGGGGTCTTAAGAGTTTCAAAATCCACATCTAATGTTTTAACTTGGGATAATTACATTCCGCTCCCTTAAAATTTGGTGTAATTATACCTAAATCTTCTGTAGTTTGAAAATTATATAAAATATAAGTCCTTAGGTAGTTAAAATTTATTGAATTTGCTAATATTAACAAAAAAAAAATTATATTTACCCCAATTGACTTTTAGCTATATAGTGTGTAATTTTTGTCTTTGGGAAGGGGAGAATCACATTTTGATTGTTGATGTTTGCATAAACATGTGAAATAGACAACATTACTAGCTATCTTGATTCTTAACTTTAGTTTTTGCTTCTTCGCCCGATATATGTAACTTTCCTATGCTAAGTAATGAATCAGCTCTCAACCTCCAGCGGTAATTTACCTGAGATTGAATCAACAATGGGTTGATTGTGAATTTAAGCAAGTAGAAGAGGAGTAATCCATGCATGTCGCACTCTCTCTCAGTGGACTGAATGCTTCATGACAGAACGTTTTGAAACATAAAAATAATAATATATGGGGTGAGGCCTTTCGTTTTCAAATTTGTGCGTTTAATTTTGCTACTAATTAAATTAAAAAAATAAAATATTAATATTTATTTTGCATGTAAATATAAATATCGCTATGATAAGACATGTTGTACAAAGATTTCTAAATTTTAATTATAATGCGTAAGTTAGAAAGCGAAACTTTTATTTGGATTAATGTATTGCATTGAGATGTATGTATAGCCAATGTCCAATGTTGATGTGGACATGTCCCAAATATTCCACAAGAAAATGTTTTAATTTGTTGAAATCCTCCCCCTGACTGCATATGTAATTCTCCTATGCTATGTAATGAATACTACAAATATAAATTGAGTAAACAATAACACATCAATTTATTGATTTTGTGTTCTAGAAATGAGTTAAAGTTGAAAATTTTAAGTAAAGGCCATTCTTGAGTTTAATTATTTTGAACTAAAAAGTTGACTTTAATTATTTGAACTAAAAAGTTGATTTTAATTATTTGAACTAAAAAGGACACAAAAAGAAAAAGAAGGAAAACAAACACCATCTTATTATCTTCAACTAAAACTTTCATGAATCATGGAACTGTCTACTCATCTTATTTAAATAATGCCATGCCTCCATATGCTCATTGCTATCCATTCCCATTTTATTGTACGACGTGAACATGTCACTCTTGATCCATCTAATAATATTGATGATCCGACTTATGATTAATTAATGGGTGTCGAATTACGGATTTCAAAATTTTTATAATATGTTCTTTAAATTTATTAAGATAATTTTATATTTTATTGAACATGGATGGATTTCTAATTCTTTTAATATAAAGTTATTTGAATTTTTTTTTCAAATCTTTCTCTCAAATATAAATCATTGATAACTTTAGGAAATATATAAAAGGAAATCTTTTTCATATTTCTATAGTGTTGAAATGTAACTACTTAAATTAAAATTTTGAAACATAACTCCAAGTATAAAAAAGCCAACAATTTATCAAAAGAAACAAAAAATGAGAAAAATATAGAAAGTCGATCCATAACAAATACCATTAACGATATATTTTATGTGTGTGTATAATTTTTTTTAAATTATTTAAAATATTTGCAAATAAAAAGTATATACAAAATAATATATTAAAAATATTGAATTTTAAAATATGATAATAATATATTCAAGGGAAAAATGACATAACAAAAAGAAAACAGATATTGTAAGAGAAAAAGGAATGAAAAAAGACAAAAACCAAAACAGAAAGATCAAAGGAAGAAACAAGAAACAAGAAAAGGTATTTGTGTGGTAATGGCGCCTCAGGTCATATGCCCAGCTTCGATCTCCATTCTTCAAACATCTTTCCTTTTCTCTGATTGCGTTCTTAAGGTACGATTCTCAGCTTTCTGTTTTACTCTCTCTGTTTTTTGTTTTTACATGAAGTACGCGCATTAATCTTGTGAAATGATTTGTCTTTTCTATTATGTAATAATTTGTTGGGAATGATTGTTTTTCTTGAAAGCTCAAACAATATGGATTAATGGAATTTCCGATATGTATAATTTTTTTTTTTATAATTATGTATATGTAAATTTTGGTTATATTTTTTGTTGGTCTTGAAATTATGTCCGATTTTTCTGTTGGGGAACAGTTGAGCATGATAAATTACTTGATCCTGCATCGTTTGCTTGTTGATTGTTTGCAAGGTTCTGTGGTGTTTCATTTCGTTTGTTTAGTTATTCTTGATTGATGGATGATGACTGTAGAGAGTTAGAAGATAAAGAGTTAGATGAACGTATAGACAAAGGGAGAGAGGGGTTTCATTGATGCCTTTTGGCGACAACAAGAAACAATGGAAATGTGGAAAGGGGAGTGCGATGAGTTTTCAGAAAGAGAGTTCGACTATGCGCAATATTGGGGAGCCTTGTCTTCATCAATCACCCAGAAAGATTGCAATAGATGTAAGAGTTCTCAACACTTTTTCTTCCATCGTGTTTTCTCCTAATCTGTTTCATGTGTTCTGATTCAAGTGTTATATGTGTACTTTTTGTCTCTGGGGAAGGGGAGAATCACATTTTGGTTGTTGATGCTTGCATAAACATGTGAAATAGACAACATTACTAGCTATCTTGTGTAACTTTATTTTTTAATTATGTTTCATTATACGATTGGGTCCTTCTTCGCCTGATATATGTAACTTTCCTATGCTAAGTAATGAATCACATCTCAACCTACAGAGGTAGTTTACTTGAGATTGAATCATCTCTTTTGAGCATTGAGTTAATTGTGATTTTGAGCATACAGATAAATTGAGTAAATAATAACACATTAATTTTTTGATTGAGCAAGTTACACTGTGATCTAGAAATCAGTTAAAGTAAGACAAACTAATTACTGTAAATATATCCACTTACTAACTTAAGAGGTGTTTGCAATAGCTTCTGCCATTTTTTCTTTCTTTCTTTTTGGTTGGAAATAAGTTGCAGAAATGTAAGTTGAGTAATAGTAGCAAAAATTAAAAGTGTTTGAAAACAAAAGTGAAAAGCGAAAAAAAAATTGAAGTTGGAGTGATTGATAAAACAATTTAGTACTTACAGTTTTTCCAATAAGATATGGAAGTTGGTAGGGAGCTGTTTATAACTTTTATATTAAATCAACTTAATTTAAGCAGTTGCAAATGAAAATTACCTTTTTTCAACAATAAGCTTAATTTAAGCAGTTGCAAATAAAAAAAAAACTTTTTTTCAATTTATTTTCAACAATAAGTTGATAAAAGCTTATTTTAACTCTTGCAACCAGTATAAATTCGAGTGAAGAGATTGACCCTTAATAATTTGAATTCCCATTAAAGTATACATTGAAGTTTCTTTAGTGGAGAAGACAAGGGACATTTTTTGTAGTATGACTAACTTTCTTCTCCTAGTTATTTATTATGTTAGATCTTTCTATAAGATAACCACATTCTTTTAGACTGTTGCATCAAATACCAATTTTACATTGAGTTAATCATTAGTTATGATTTTGTCTTGAAACATAATAAAAAGAAGGGTAATGTATATGTATTTGGTCATTGCATTTTGACATTTGTAGAACAATTTTACTTGGGATACAAGGTTCATGGATCTCCAATCACCTTTTAGTAGTCCGAGTTTTCAACATATTTCAGGAAAAATGTTTTCATTTTCTATTATTTCTTTTGCATATTGGTCTTCAACTATAGTTATAAGGTCCATTTGGTAATAGTCACAAAGATAAGTGGTTGGGAAATTCAAATGCCAAAAAAGAGAAAATGTTATTGAAATACAATGCGAAGCTCTTACGATTGCCAGCATATTATGACTTCACTGGAGACATAAAATATTGGTATTTGATCTTTTTATAGTTTAAATCTAGTGAAATGTAGTGATGATTATTGTCATATTCATGTAATCTTTTCCCCTTTTTTCTTGACAGGAAAGCAAGATGCTTAAACCAGACAAGTGGCAAGCTACCTTTGACAATGACGGAAAGATTTCGAGTTTTCAGAAAGTGCTCAAATTGATTACTCTAGGTGTAAGTGTTTTTGCAATATATTTTTAACTACCTTATGTTCATTTATGATCATGCCATATAGTTAACATATTGTGGAAAAAATGGAATGGATGTAAGGATATCAAGCCTAATTCTTGATTACTACTATCTGAACTCTTTATTGTCCTTATATAAAGCTCGAATTAGAACCATCAGTATCCATCTCACAACTTATGGTAAATCCAATTTGAAACTGAAAATTTTATACCCCTAATGGAGAAAATTGTGATTAAATAAAAAAAAAAAAGGGTGTTATGAACTAAGTTCCTATTTTCTAAATAATGGAATTAATAAAAAAAAAATCCATTTGGGTTTCTTCAAAATGATGTGATAGGATTTGTTGGTCAAATCTTATGTAAGGCTCTTAAATTCCAAGTAACTTAGGTCATGGTCCAATTCTGTTCTATAATATATAACTGGGCACTTGAAATACCTCAGAAAGATTACTCAAATCCATGACTTATTCAACATGGGGGCAGCCTATAACTGGAATTGAGTGTCATATTTCGAGAACAATAAATCTCTACACACATAAATGAACAAAATAATTTTGTATTTCAAGTCATACACGTTTGACTTTAATATTCACTCCTACAAAGGATCGATTATGACATTTAACACTAAGGAAATGTCTTATATCCTGATGTGAACTTACTGGATGTTCTTGGACCTGTCACATAAATCAATGCTAGTGTTGCATTTATGAATCCTGATCTTCTCAGTCAGCCCCTTAGTTGTCTGTTATCAATCATGTGAAGGGCTCATTTGTGAATCTTGGTTAATCTTCTGCTGCAATGCTGAAAACTGTATAATTTGTTAGTTTATCTGAAGCTCATGACATGATGTCTCATATAGTTCCATCACCTCAAACTCTTTTACATCATGACCTATCACCATTAGAAAGCATCTCTTTTGCGTGACAGGGTGTAGATCCATCCATAAGGCAAGAAGTCTGGGAATTTCTTCTGGGTTGTTATGCTTTAAACAGCACCACTGTATACAGGAGGCAATTAAGGATTGCTAGGAGGTAATATCAGTTCTATGCACTTCTTCTCAACTAATTGATCTATTTGCTGAGAACCTTGATCGAATTTATGGAAGCATAAATTATGATTGACCTGGAATCTTGTCCTTAAAGTACAACAAAATGCAAGATCAAGATAATATTAAGAGGGAAGAAAATGTAAAACATGCTATTTATTATATTTCTTTATCTTTTCATTTAACCAAAAGCGGAAACAGATTGTGGTGTATTAGGGACAAACCACATGCTACGCCTATTGAGCATTGGTTATAAATAGTATGTTACATATAATTTACTGATTTAATTACTTAGACAGTTAGAGTAGAAAGAATTTGATCATAGAGATTGTTGGCTGTAGGCTTACTTTCTAATAAATACAAACACCACAATCCTAGGCCAAGGGAAGCAGAGCTATCTTAGCAATATCCAAAGTGACTGACTCACTAACGCTAGAGCAACATCAAATTTATACAAAATGCCTTAATTGCTGAGTTAGAGCTGCAACATAAGGTTTTCTGTTATGACTATGCATATTTGATGTTGCTCTAGAGTCTTGATGTGGTGACAAGGGTGATTCTATGCATTTGCAAATGGTGCTTGCCGTTAATGTTGGTGATGTAATAGTGAGAGATCGTAAGCATACTGAAAAATGTTATGAATGGGGATACTGGAAAGGGTAACAGAGTTTGAGGCTTTGAGAAAAAGGAGGTCTTATATCTTCTCCTTGTTGACTTTTCTAGTATTGTATTAAACCACCACCTATTATCATCTTAATTTCGTAATTGGCAAGCATCAAACAAAATTGTTACCTCGCCAGATTAAGGCAATTTTTTTAGATCAGAAAAATTATATTTGGAACGCTATTATACGTAATTACTTAGTTAGCTTTATCATTTTATCATTTGTCCATAAATTTTATAAATCTTGTGTATATGATTGACAATGCATACCTTTCTTTTTCCAATGCCTGAATTTGTTCAAATTGAAAAAAGTATAAATCATTTTTCAGGGAGCGCTATAGTGACCTCGTCAAACAATGTCAGATGATGGAGTCAAGCATTGGAACCGGCTCTCTAGCGGATGTTGTAGGTTTTAAAGTCATGGACATGAGGACAAAATTCAAATATGACAGGAGAAGGGATGCTGAAGCCCAAAACGGACGAATTTCTAAAGTCAATAGTAAGAAAATAGAAGATAAATGTGTATCGGATGGCAAGCATTCAAAGAAATCGTACTTTTGCCGAAAGGGACAATCTTGTGATTTTGGTGACCCTATAAATGTAAGAAGAAGCACCACAAAGAGGCCATATGGTTCCTGTCGTCTTCTATCTTCTACTATTCCATACAACTGTAACTCCACAACTGCACATGGACCATATGAGGCAAAGTATGAAAAAGAAAGTTATATGGATGTCTCTACTCCACCTGTTATACATTTGTGGGAAAAGGATAACAAAGATATAGAAGAACTTAGAATACAGAAGGACAGGTCTTCTAAGTTGCGATATAAAGATGCTCATATGCATGGTGTTCGAAATAACAACAATAATGGACACATGAATGAATCAAATAGCTCTCAATCTAGGGATGTCACAAAATTTGCTAAATATAAAAGAGAAGTTATTTATCCTAATATGCAAAAGACCTATTCTCGGTCAAGTAATCAAGAATGTGAAAGAGAAGCGATCAACAAGCTTAGAGTATCTGATGCACCCGAAACTCCAACCATACATACAACAATGTCTTTGGAAGTTGCCGGTGATGACAAAGTGACTGATTGGCTTTGGACATTTCAACGGATAGGTAAACAAGTGTTTCTTTTTTTACAGAAAATGTTTTTCTCAACAAAACACGGCAACTTTACCATTTGCTGCGACCAAGATTAAGATTTTGTTGTTTTTGCAGCTGTTGATGTAGTCAGAACAGATACACATCTTGAGTTTTATGAAGACACAAGAAATTTGGCTCGAATGTCAGATATTCTTGCCATTTATGCCTGGGTTGATCCTACAATAGGATATTGTCAAGGTTTGTGCATTTTCTTTCTTATTAGACTTAATTTCTTCTAATCATTACAAATATTTTGATTTTATTGAAGAATATTGACACTGATGTCATATTCTATATGATTTGTAGGCATGAGCGATTTGTTGTCCCCTTTTATTATTCTTTTTGAGGATAATGCTGATGCTTTCTGGTGCTTTGTTATGCTTTTAAGGAGAATGGTAGGTATATCAATATATTTGTTCAACTGACATTCTTTTATTCTTGTGTCTCCTTAATTTACTTAATATAATATGTACGACTATTCAGCGTGATAATTTTAAGATGGAGGGCCTAACTGGTGTCATGAAGCAATTGCAAGCACTATCTCATATATTAGAACTTACTGACAAGGATATGTTTTCTCACTTATCCTACGTTGGTGCTGAAAGTCTTCACTTCGCCTTCCGCATGTTGCTCGTACTCTTTCGTAGGGAATTATCATTCAGTGAAACTCTCTGTATGTGGGAGGTTAGTGCTAATCATTTTATATTTTAATTGCTTTAACAGTATATTTTCTTTATAGTCAGTGCTAACCAAACTTGTTCACCTTTTCATTTTATTTTTTTATCTTTACAGATGATTTGGGCAGCTGATTTTGATGTATCTTTGACCTGTCTTTTAGACGAGAACTGCCCAGAATTATTGGTTGTACAATTGCCTAAACAAATAGAGGCCAAATCCAGAGAAGAAAGCATTATTACTAAAACTGGCAATCTTAAAGCTGGTTTTCCATCAAAATGTGGAATTATCAGACCCTCTATCAAAGCCACAGGAACGGAATTCACTTCAACTAGGCCATATTGTGGCTTGGCAAAATCTTTTTGGTCAAGGAATAACCATTTGCAGATTCCGACAATTGCATCGTTGATAAGAAATGGTGATGATGAATTGCCTGTTTTTTGTGTAGCCGCCATTCTCATTATGAACCGTCAGAAGATTATTCGAGAAACATGTTCAGTTGAAGATCTAATTAAGGTAAGTGCATTATGTTTTGTTTACTGTGTGATTATTTGGTCTGGAAGTCTTATTTGACCTTTCAGTTTTATATTAATACATGAAGTTAAGCCATCATTTTCAACTTATTCATGAGTATGGTATAGCATTGTGTCTCAATTTTGTCAATACATTAATGCCAAACACTCCAAAAATGACACACACTCACTCACTCACTCACTCACATCACAACTTCTAAAATATGATGCAGATATGTAATGATAATATGTTGGAGATCAGAGTGAAGAGATGCGTACAGTCAGCTATCAAACTGAGAAAGAAGTACTTTTACAAGGTTGGTTTAGTTAATAGCAACGTATAATTTCTCTTGTGTCATCAACTACACTCATGCACTACTAATTTATAGTGGCTTCATCTGTCTTTCTCTAAAATCATCTGCATTGATATATTGCTAATTTAGATGACTTGGAATGTTATTTTGTGGAATCTAATAACCGGATATTTTGTATAATCTATGATACTTTTAAATCATGGGGTTTAGACATTACTTGGGTGCTTCTTAATCCTTTCAAAATGGCAGCAACTGAACCTTCTGATTCTGTAGCACGGGCGGCAATAAAGGCCCGGGCACATTTGGTTGATATATGACATATAATTTGAATTCATATGATGCTAGCTTGATTATCTTTTTGTTGTTTCTATATCGTTCCTTCTATTTATAGTTTGCTAAAACATTACATCCTATTTGGAACAGCTAATCAAGAGTAGGATTCCAGCAACACAGAATGGCAGTTAAGTTTTGTTCTTGCTACATTGGTAGATGAAAAGCTCTTTTTCAAATGCTTTATGAGATTCAAATTTTTGTGTGAGAACTATTCCTTGAAATAAACTTTTATTTTGAAGGAACTCATAGCAAGATGTTCATGCCATCTAAAAGGTCCTGTTTTCATTTTTGCCTCTAAGATGCTTTTCAGCTCTTTTTCAGAGGTATTGCTCCTTACATTCCTTGATATAATTATATTAATTAGGTAAATATGAATTAAGGATAATTACACTCTCCCCTCTTCAAGTTTAGTGTAATTACACGTAAACCCCGATGGGGTTTGAAAAATTACAGTTATACTCCTAAGGTTTGCTTCCGTCTAACAAATAGGTCTTATCGTTATTCAAACTTCATTGAATTTCTTGATATTAAAAAAAAAAAAAATTGAATGAACTTTTGAAATTTACACTTGATTTACTTATTATTGATTTATTACTGGTCAAATAATTTTTTTCTTACTAAACTACCGTTATAACGGTAAAGATATACCTCCTCACATGCATGAACGTGTGAAGATGTATAAAGGTAATTTGGTCAAAAAAAATTTATTTGATCTGAATAAATCAGTAATAAATCAATCGGGGATAAATACTAAATTTTGTTCTTATTTTTTGTTAATATCAATAAGTTTCATAAATTTTAACTAATTGGGGGACTTATTTGTTAGATGAAAGCAAACTTCAAGGATACTAAATTTAATTTTTCAAACCACAGAAAATATACTTATAATTACGCCAGAATTCAGGAGAGGAGACTGTAATTATCCCATTGAATTATTCTTTATGTCGAACATTTATATTAGTGGACTGTAACTCTTCCTTGACATGTGTGTTCACAACTTGGGCTGCATCTCTATGTATTTAGTTTTCTATTGAGGAATATTTTTATTAATATTTACACAAAAACTTAGACAAAATTCTAAGTTGATAAGATAAAGACATAAGAAGCAACAGATGGTAAGAATCCCATTATCTCAAATAAAGAATATTTACAAGAATATATTACTTTGAAAAGGAAATATAAAATATATTAAAGATTTGTATCTTTTGAAATAAGGATGTCTCTCCACAGTCATCTTATGTAGAATATTGGTTAAATACCTTGTATAATTACAAAAGAATTGCAGCCAAAAGAAAAATAATTACAAAAGAATGAGAAGTCTTTTTATTGAAAACGAAAACATTTCAAGGTAAAATTGGATTTTTGTCACCGGTTTGGCTTTTAAGTTCTTACTATTATTTTTTACAATTTTTTAAAAAATACAAAAAAAACATGAAACTATGGATAAAGACATTTAAGACTAAAGTCGTAAATGAATGATTTTAGGTTGCATCGTAATGTACATTCTTAATATGAAAATCGTCAAGACACATGTGGATCGATGTTTTATCATATTTCACGATTTCAGAAATATTTTGGGGTTTAGGGTGAATATTTTCGGTTCTTATGCATAGTTTGTTTCTTTAGGGTGAATTAATGCTCCCAAATTCAATTTTCATGGATCCATGCATGATATAGCAACGTATTTTGAAGGGCATTTGTTAAGATTGAAGCTTCTGCATGAACATCAACGCTCAACGTGGAAGGATTGAAGCTTCAACATCAACATTAACACTCAGCTTGGAAGAAAAGTTTGATGAATGAGGGTTGAGTTTAATTAATTGCATTAGTGTTAGTTTTATCATTGTTTAATTTATAACTCTTAAGTTTAGAAATCCACATTTTCATCTTCCTTCTCTGTTAGTTACTTAGAGTTGCAGAATTGGGTTATCGCATTAGTTAACACTGGCTGAGGTAGCATAGTGTTGGTTACCCTACATTGTATAAATCGGTATACACAACTGTTCTAATATATATATAGACATATACAACTCAAAATAAATTTGCCTCCTTTTTCCTATGTGAAGCTTTGAGCTGCTTGATCATGGATTTTGATCATCTTCAGCTTGATCAAATATTCTTTCCTCATGGTATCAAAGCACCTATTCTTGGTGCTTGATATTTGTAGTCGGCGTATATTTTGTTTTAATTTGAAAGTCTTGCGATAGTTATGAGATGGAGATGACTAGCGCATCAAATGTTGCTGGATAAAGAAACTTGCTTCAAACTAATTGGCTATCTGAACTGGTACAAGGAATTGAGAGATGAGGGAAGAAGAACCAAGTACACCTTGGAAATGCTTGAGGAGGCTTGTTTGAAACTAATAATGCCTTTCTCTATGAAAATTACAGAGAAAGCACACATGATTTTTTTAAGTTTGTCCATTAGTTTTTCGCAAGAAATTCAAGATTGTGTGTTTCAATAATAGCTAAATTATGGTCTGTCAATCTCGATTCTCCTTAAAATCTTCTAGGATATTATACAGAATGCATAAATGGCTGGTAAAGGATTACTCAGGGCAGAATTATTCAAAGAATGGATGCATGGAATGGCCTTGCTATATTATTTTATAGAATTATCTCTACCATGGATATAAAAATGGTTGTCAGAAGTAGGAATCACTCTACGCAAAGTCCCTTGTATTAAAAGGAGATGTTGTTCAAAGTTTTTGAATAAATTAAGAGACAAAAAAATGTATAGGTCAAGAAGCTCTAGATGAAATGAAGGAAAAATTTTAAGAATATAAAGCCCTTATCGAAAAAAAGTAAGAAAATCAAGCTTCTAATCCTCTGAATAAATATCTCAAAGAATCAAAAGCAAAAGAGGCATAATCTCTAAGTAACATATGATTGAAAAATATCTTGACTAAGTCTAGAAAGATTTCTTGATAGGAATGGAGTCCCCAACGGAGACCTGAAACAAGTTGCAAAAATTGGACTATTTTGTGACGGATATTATTTCGGTTGTGCGACGATTACACAACACTTGGTCCCAATAGTAATATATATCTCGGTTGCAACTTCCGTCACAAAATGAGGATTAGAAAAATACTTGGGACGATTGTTCCAACCGCAATAGATCTATTTTAATCATGCAATAGACGTTCGGTGGTATACCTATCCATTTCTTTTACAACCCAAAATGACATCATCTATTGAACGCGAAATTCTATCGCAATAAAATAATTCTTTTAATAGTAAAATATAATAATTAATAGATAATTCAATATTCTAGTTGAATTTATCTTATTTTCTAATTATCCTATTTCAGTTTCCAATTTTACTTCCTCTTCTAGTTCATCATAACTAGATAAATTCATAAAAAATCTAATTCTAATCATTAAAAAATTAATCAAGTCAATATTTTATTTTAAACATTTTAAAAAAATTCATGTTCATCGTTCGGGGCTCAAAATTATCCTCAACTTGAAGTAATATATATATATATATATATATATATGATAACTTCTACTTACACTACCATCTTTGCCCCCAAGTAACCTTCTCTTGGATTCATTCTCCGTATTCTATGAGGACTCAGTTATATATGGTAACTTCTACTTACACTACTCATCATATTCTCTATATCCCATGAACACTCAATTATATATAAGTAAAAGTTACTATATATAACTGAGTTCTCATGGGATATGGAGAATATGATAGAGCAATGTAAGTAGAAGTTACCATATACAACTGAGTCCTCATAGAATACAGATAATGAATCCCATGAGGACTCAGTCATGAGCAGTGTAAGTAGAAGTTATCATATATAATTGAGTTCTCATAGGATACCGAGAATGAATCACATGAGGACTCAGTCATCATATTTTCCATATCCCATGAGAACTCAGTTATATATGGTAACTTCTATATATATAACTGAGTTCTCATGGTAAGTGACTCTCTCTCTCTCCATATATATATACACATACATGAACTCCCTTTTGACAATATTACATACGTATACAATGCAAGAGAACATGTACTCTCACCAACCCCAGCCCGCCATAGAGTCTGACGATGTTCGGAGGGCGCCCGGCGGCTTTCCACCTTATGTCTTGCCAGGAGAGTCTCCAAGTTCTCTTGCTCCGCCGAACTTCGACGGTCTTTTTTCTCCAATACAGAACATGAGTGCTCTTCAGAGAGAAAGTGATCAGACATTTGATACATATACTTATGTCTCGCCAGGAGAGTCTCCAAGTTCTCTTGCTCCGCCGAACTTCGACAGTCTTCTTCCTCCACTACAGAACATGAGTGCTCTTCAGAGAGAAACTGATCAGACATTTGATACATATACTTATCCGAGTTGGGCTGCAGCGGGCACGCCGTCGACGAGGGATGGATGGGGAACACGTACCATGTATCCGCATCAGATCTTGGGCATTCCCACTATTTCTGCACAGATGTATCGACAAGGTAACGTTGAAGTTCAAGAAAGAAACAACTTGCCCAACCATGAGGTGGCCTGGAACTGGTTTCAAGAAAACGAGAGCATGATTCTTGAAGATATGAGAACTGTATGGGGAGAAGAGCATGTCGAAACTGAATGGGGAAGAGAGAATGTCAATAGAGTCGGAGGGTTGTCGGAGAAACTCATCTTGAAGTATCTGAAGACGAGAGATTGTTGTACGGTTAACAATGACGGGAACCTTAAAATCTGCGTCGTGTGTCAGGATGATCTGTGCCAAGAAAACAGTACGGTCGGAGAGCTGGATTGTGGGCATGAATATCATGCTGCCTGCATCAGACAGTGGCTGCAGCAGAAGAACATTTGCCCTCTCTGTAAAGCCATTGCATTGCATTGTTTGTAGATGATGATGATGATGATGAGCAGAGTTGAATAGCTTTAGTCAGAATGATGTAAAGGGACATTCAATACTAATGTTTTGCTCTGTGTCTACGTCCAAGATTAATTCTATAATGAATTTCTTGGTAAAGAAATTAACCAATCAATTAGTTACTTGGAATTTATTACTATTCAACTTTGCTCAGATGTTTCTGGGACTGCAAAAATTATGTTCTCAGTTATATTTGATTGTTAATAGAATTTATATTGCATTGACTTTAATGGACGAAAACCAAAAAAAAAAAGTAAAGAAAAGAAAATTTAATTGGAATTTTTAATAAAATATATAAGTTAAAAAAAATAAGGCATAAGTATATTTTTAGTCCTGTAATTTTGGTACTTTGACATTTTTATTTCTTTTTTTTTTATTATAAAGTAATTTATAATTTTTTGACATTGCGCGATTTTAATCACCGCGATGTAGGATTTTTGCAAAAGTTGCCTGATTTAAAGATTAGTAGTTTTGTACATGGACTGGACCAATCTTGCCGTGGATTTTGTGACATTTGTGGCATGTTGACATATATTGCAATTTTGCGACAATCAAAACCCATCGCAATGTTTGTGATCAATTTTCACGACAATTTTGTGACAACTATGTTATTTTATATTTAAATGCATATAATCAGGTTAAAACGCAAAACCTTCTATTAGAATTATGAAATCTTGAGTTCGATCTTTGGACTATCCCCAAGGGATTTATGTGACAACTATGTTGTGACAATCAAAGTTGTTTCAACTTCACTATAAAAAGTGTGATGAATTTTAGAATGAATTTGCGATGACAATATTGTTGACAACTTAAATCATTGCTAACTCGTAATAAAATTTGTCACAGATTTTGGACGAATTTGTGACAAATTTTATTTTGTAGTTTTCAATGTTATTGATATAAATAATAAATTTTTAGAATCTTTTAATGAATTTATAAATTGTAGTAACTAAAATAACTTAATACAAAATGGAGAAAAAATAGAAATTTAGTGCAAAAAAAAGAATTTAAACTAAAATTAATTAGTTTATTCAAGAAGATAAATTGAGCTAGTCTAGATTTGTTGCCTCCTGATCGTCATCATGATCTCTACTGGTCGGTCCCTATTGTATGGTCGGTTGAAGGAATGGTAGGTGATTGAGGCATCCCCAAGCACTGCAACACAAGGCCCGTTATATGGCAGGGGTCCTGCATCCCATTAGAAGGTCCTATATGGTTTAGGTTATTAGCCATAGACTAAATTTCAATTATAAAAAGATTAAATCACAACGATCTTCTCTAGAATTTGTTATAATTATAAATATATTCTTTAATACGTATGATTTAGTACGGATTTAAAGTTCTTGAATCTTTACGTTGGATTTGGGCTATTTGAATGAAAATCCTTGAGAAAAAGGACCTGCAAAACAAAATATTAGCATTTCGATACTTAAATTAGTCCCAAAGTTAAAAATAGATAAATATAAAAATGAATGATGATGAGAAATTATGATAAAAGTGAGAATTTCATATATAAGAGCACAAGAGTAATAGAGTTGCTTGCCGAGGGGTACCTCCCCTACTTATAGAGGAGGGATTCCCCTATAACAGGAGTCCTGCTGAGAAGAATCCGCATGGCCAGAGAAAAAGGCAGAATTTCATGGATAAAGTTCCTCCTTGTTCGTTCCTTAAGCAACAAGTCTCCGAATGAAGGGGAACCCCTTCCTTATGCAGACTCCAACTTGGTGAGGAGTCCTTTTAAGTTGAAGAATTCATTCTCTTGAGGACACCTTCCTTCTTTCGGGTTGGGTTTGAAAGGAGCAACAGACCTTCGAATTGGACTTCCTCATTGAGCCATATTTGACAAAGCATGCTTTCTTCCTTAACTGAACTTCGGTGTAGGGGGTACCCCCTTGGACCGGATCTAGCGGGCCTCCTTTTAGGTCGAACTAGGTGATAGGATGTCCTTTCCTTGGGCCAAGCATGGCGATTCAGGCTGCAGACTCTCTCTTGGGCTGGTGAACCAGTATCTGGGCTCAACACTTCTTATTGGATTAATCTCTTTCGGGTTATACCCATCATTCTTGTTATTTGAAAATCACAAGTACCCCACTAATATTAGATGAAATTATGTAATTCTCTAATGGATGTATGAAATTATCAATTTTACCCTTAGTGTATTTTTTTTTAAAAAAAATAAAAATATATAAAAAAGATTGAATTGTGTGGATGAAAAAAAAATTTAAAAATTATAAAAATAAATTATCTTCTTAGTCCATAAAAGTATCAAGAAATTTTAAAAAATAAATAAAATTATATCTACAAGGGTATTTTGATCAGTTCACTATAAAAAAATTGATGTAACCTATCGAATTGGGCTAATTGTTAAATGATTGTTATCAAGAGGTATTGATAAGTTTTTAAATTTGTTTTGATACCACAACTATGATTAGTGTCGCTTTTATTTTCTTAAAATTAATAATCACTCAATTTTAGTTCCAAAAAGTCACGTGTGTTGTGGTTTTGGGATTAAAAAGGTTGTTTGGAACTAAAAAAATATTGTAATGTTATGATTAAAAAGATCCAAAATCACATTGTTTGGAACTAAAAAAATATGATTTTGAATTTATAGGACTAAAAATGTCATATATTATAGTTGTGGTATCAAAAAAAATTCTATACTTATTTTATGGAATTTAAAAATATTTTGTCGAAAAATGGAAACCCCCCCCCCCCCAAGGATTGCAGGATTTGTCCGCTTAACCTACAATTTTTAATTGATTTTAAATTTTTAAGCATTAATAATTATATATATAAAATATAATATATTTATATATACTATACATCTATGTATAAATATTAATATATAATAATATAATTTTTATTTTTTTTTCCTTTCTTCTTCCCTAATCGCCACCCGCCGATCCTCTTGCCTCTTCTTCCACCTCGCTGATCCGTTCCTCCCCCTCCCTCAAATCTGTCAGCGCTCCGGCTCCCCCTTCCCCCTCGCCTCCCTGCCCCGCCGCTTCAGATCTCTCTCTCCCTTCCTCCTTCCCCGTCAGCCAATCCCTGTTGCCCCTTCCCCCTCCGCCTCTCTCGTCTTCGCCGCCTCCGTCGCCGTTATGAATATTTTTATGTATATGTAGTTATATATATCATTATATATAATATATATATAAATATTATTATATCTTTTTTTAAAACACAGGGAATAAATTATTATATTTTTTTAACATCATAAACTTGAAGAACCATCAATTTACCGACATTTCGAATGATCATGTCAAAACCTGATATATCAGTATACATGAAAGAAAATACACATTACAAATCAATGAAAATTTTACACAAATTAATATATATATATCCATTTTTGATTCGTGTTATTGATCAATATACTTCATCTTTGTCCTGACTGTAAAACCAACACATCCTACTTTAGTTTAGGATTGTTCTTGTTTGTGACACGACAGTTGTGGCGGATCTCCCCCTGCTTCCCCGTCAAAACCTTGAGACTTCCCATCCTGCTCATGGATAAAGCAAATTCCCTGCGAAACTGCTCGAATTTCCCAGCATATTCCAGCACCAGCTGTGTCGTGTTGTAATTGAATAGCAGATCTTGGTCCACCTTGAGAACTGAATCATATGACAACACGTTGGAGTAGTAGTTGTTGGTGAACCTGTATCCATCTCCTTTCTTATCAGTCAAGAACACTGTCGGGTCCTTCTGGCCCTTCTTCAATGATTTTGGGCATTGCTGTCTTAGTTTGTCTAACGAGGATTTGCTCATAGAGGGATCTGGTTTCCCTGTTTTCTCGAAATTGTAGAGGCGATCATGAATGGCTGCGCAATGCGTTTTGCCTAAGGTATGTGCTCCTGAATGACAAAAGCAAATAAGGGTGACGTATGTTGCGTTTAATTATTATGGTCAAAAGTAAATAATCACGAGGACTACTAATTAACTATGATTATGTAATAATTTTATTAAATGTTCTTTTTACGGGTAAGGCTATGGCAAATTTTTATAAACAATGGTCGAAACTTGAACCTTCACAATGGTTCGTTTGAAAGCCAAGTATAAGTTATTTAGTCACGATTTTAAGTCGTAGTCATTTATAATGTAGAGGATAGTTTAATTTTTTTTAAGGTTCAGTTGAACCAAACCAATCACTGAGCAAGTGTCTTGTACGTTTTACGTGATTGATCACTTTTTTTAAATTGTACAATAATCACACGACAAATATGCTATACTTGTCATATAATTAGTTCAACTCCGTTCAAATCTAATTTGATTTAGAATTTTTCGTATAGCGATTAAGAAGAGTAAGGAGTGACCTAGTAGTGTAGCATAATCTTGTGCATCCAGACCCTTGGATTTGAAGAATGCCAAGCCTTCTTCCAAGGAAATTGAGGGAGATGGAAGATCCACCCATGCTGCTTTTGATTCTAGTCCATCTCTTCTACCCAGTAACACAGGATATGACGGTGCTCCTGCCTGTATATATGCAAACAAGGTCATTCAATTTTACTACCATTTTTAGAAGTTATTCTTCTTAGTTTTAAGGTTCTTTAGTTCGAAACATGAAAATAACGGAAAAATAATAATTCTCGTTCTATAAATATGAATGAATGACACTTTTGTTCTACCTCAGAAATTTATTCTGGCAAACAAGGACAATAACTTTAAAATAATAACACATTAAGGATGATTTGTCACCGAAAATTGTGACATGCACGTTTCAACCCAAATTTGTAACTCGAGCGATAAAAATGTCCTCAAAGTGCCATTCATATTTTTTTTTAAATTATTGTCCTTCATTGCCAAAATGAATTCGAAGTGGATCCTCATACTTGCAGAACGAAAATTGCAATTTTTTCAGAATAATAGTTGGTATCAACTTATTGGTAGTCATATTGAATATCGATCGTTATGCATTCTAATAGCATTCAAACATTCATTCTAATGGCATGCAATTTTCTCAAAGGAAAACGTGTAAGAGAAAGGGCAATTACTAGATGAACAGCGTCTCGGACAGCAAGGTTAAGTATGTCGGCACAAGAGACTGTTCGAGGACACCTTTCTTCCAGCACTGTCTTGATCTTGTCGATCAATATGAATCCGTCCAACCCTGAGTTCTGTGGAGCTGCTTTCTCTGTGTGAGGCCCATCTAGCAGAATTGATCCGTCACAACCCTAAATTGCGTAGTCGATTATCATCAATATTAATTCCCACAAAAATTTAACCTATGTTTTATTTCGAGGCTAATATTATTCAAACATAGAGCTAATTAATTGACAAACACTCATAGCATTAACAGAAAAATTAGTCGATGTTGATCTTTTATTACACTTTCATGTCAGAACCGGTGTCACACGAGTAATTAATGATTGTCCACACGTATTATAATAGAAAACAGCATACAGTACACGCATGGATATGACTTCGATTTATGACATGATTGTACAATAGAAGATCATTTACCCAAATCAACAATTAAAAAAGAAAAACATTAAACCGATCAAATCTTGCAAGAGAATTTTCCGAGGAAAGGTAAAAAACCGAGCGAAAATAAAACTTACATTAACCATGCAATCAGCATAGAGCAGCTTAACTAGCTTGGCAGTGATGCTCTTGTCTTTCTCCCACCACAGCTTCACTTGATACGTCACATAAGCCTCCACATTGTCACAAGTGTTGAGCTTCTTGTAAAACTGTCGCTTCAACGGCTTTGCATCGGGCGGCAACGTCACCGCCGCGTGCATCCGCCCCACGTAGAAGCTCAGCCCTAGCGCCACCACCAGAGACACCAACATCAGATTAAGCCCTTCTCCCTTCATACTTGTGTTTTCTTGAAGGCCGCCGCCGTAGACGATATCGATAATGTAATCACTTAAGGCTATATTTTGTATTAAAATTGACAAGTGATGGTTCATGCAAATGAATGAGACTTTCTATATATAGAGTTGATCATGCAGTGTGAAACCCTAGAATGCCAAGCTGGAAACGTCGTTGAAAATTCCAGATGTTTACTTCATCAGTTAGATTAGGTTTTATTAAATTAAATTCTGTTCCTATTAAATATATGCATCTGACGTTTTGGTCCTTTTAAGACACAGAATTTGCGATCTGATCCATCACTTTTATAAAGTAGAACACATTTTATTAAAAATCTAAAATTGGCCGGGAAAACAACACGTGTAAGTCACGTGTGTCCTCAAATTTAAGACGGCACATAGATTTGAACGTACCAATTTCCTGTAAATTTAGAACTTCCGACAAAACACATCCTCAAATAGCGAAATTTATAGAAGTATGGGACCAAATCGCAAGTTTTATTTTTTTAAAGAGCCAAAGCGCCATATATTAATAATTATAGGACCAAAATTGTAATAGACCCGTTAGATTATTTTTCCTCAGCGACTTTTTTAATTTATATTTCTTAATTTTTTTCGTGTATTAATTTTGGGGTAGCCATGTTCAATGCCACTTGTTCAGGAGTTGAGAGGAGGGTTTTTCACGTTTATTGAGGTTTCTTATATTGTCCTAATATAAGTGCTAATTACTCTATCTTAATGTGTGTAGTTGTCTATATTTATTGTGTGCATGCGTTGGAAAGAAGGCAATGAGTAGATTTCAGGTCATTCTGAAACATTTCCAACCATCAGTTTAAGTAAATCACAAGACTCTTAATCTATTGTCAACTCTTGAAATGTCTGAGCAAGGAAGAATATTAGAGAAAATATATATCAGATAAAATCACCTGAGGTTTCATATATGTACAGTCTCTTGAAAATTAAATACCACAGTATACAAGAACCTAGAGTTTGAAGGAACTAAAGAAAATATACAATAGGGTTTTTATGATAAATGAATTTATCAATCAATCTTCCGAGATAATACTATTAGGCTTCTTTATTTCGCGTGATTGGATTTAAGTGGTATAAATAACTTAAAAGTTGTAATTCCAGTCATAATCAGCTACATTAGCGAGCTTTAGCTACTAATACGTAACGGGCCGATTCAAAACAAAGTAAATAAAAGTTAAAGGTGATTAAGTCGAATATCCCAACTAATAAATCAAAGTAAAGGTGGTCTTAATGTGCTGGGATTCATAACCTTACAAACAAGAATGGAATTGTAAAAGAGGGTATTGCATTTTTGGCATCACAGTAAATTTGGTACCATGCTATTTCAGTGAACCAAATTTGGTACTATAAGGTGAGTCAATTGTACAATATATATATATATATATATATATATGTGTGTGTGCGCGCGCGCACGCTCATCTGTATAGCTATTAACTTCTTAATGAAAAGGTCAGATGAGGAGCAAGCATGTGGCCGATAAATATTGAGTATTGGGATGTAAAAAGGGATACAAATAGATAAATTATTTATTTGAATTTGAATTTGAATCATAAAAAAATTATAAAATGAAAGTTGAATTATCTATCCCTAAGACAATTAGTTAATAATAGTCTATTATATGAACAAAGTCAAGACAACAGACTTGACAATGACGTGCAGTGCACGTGTTCATTTCAGTAAAATATTAATGAAGGTATTTATTGTGCTAACAATCCTGTTTATACGATACTATTTTTTGTCTACTAAAAAAGCATAATATCGAACTTACAAAAAATTATATAATATGGTATCAAAAATATAATTTCTCTCGCTTTTTTTTAATTAACCGCCCAACACTCTAGATGTAATGGCCACGTGAGTTTCCGTTAACTTCATTGTACATGTGTAATGTGCAACTAAGCCCCTTATGGCTCCAAACTTCATCAACTGAAAGAGTATAGTACCAAACTTGCAAGACCCTCTTATATTTTGGTACAAAAAATGCAATTTTTTTTTTAAAAAATTCTATTTTTCAATTTAACAATAAATTTTAAATTTGTTTTGTTAATATTTAAATTATATATCATAAAAATTACAATTATAGCCCTATAAGTATAGAGAGATAGTAATTTTGATCCTATTAAAATCAACTTCGGCAATATAAGAACAATATCTAATAAAAAATTCACAAATTGGCCGAAAAAGTACATGTGTTAGGCAGTTGACGCGCTAATTTGGATATTTCCAATCAATTTATGAAATTCTTATTAGAATTTTCCTCAGATTGCCACATGGCCGCCCCTTCAAGTGACTATTCATTTTTTAATTATAGGATCAAATGCTAAAATTGATTTTAACAGGATCAAAATTATCACTTCCCATATACTTAGATGACTAAGATTGAAACTTTTCCCTCATAATTTTTTACTTGGTCAATGAAACATTACTAAAGTTTTGAGGATCAAAAATTTACTTATCTGATATCGTAGATATCTACTAACTTCAAGTTCAGGTTTCAGATTTAAGAATTTTGACTAACTATATATATATATATATATTATAAGTAAAAAAACATACCATTTTTTGTGATTGAAAATCATTCTCAGTTGCAAAAGAAACACGTATAATACACCACCTCTTTTGAGGGGGTAATTTGGTAATTTTTTTTAAAAATGCTTATTTCGAATATTACAGGGATGGTATGCATATTTTCCCATATCATAAATATTATGAGATGTTTTTACATTTTGATCAAACTTTACATGCATATGTTTACTTGGGCAATATATAAGTAGAGTTTGACTTGGTATTGGTAGTTAATTCCTAATCCTAAGCCAAAAGCTTCTAAACAAGTTGAGCAAGTTGAAGTGTTTTATTACTACGATGGATTCACACAAATGCGGGATTTGCTTAGAAAAGCTGTTTAATTTGTCGTGAAGAATAATTTACACTGAGCGTAAAAGACTTCACAAAGTGTGTGTGTGTATATATATATATATATAGAGAGAGAGAGAGAGAAATGGGATAGCCGACCACGGATTGAGCACTATTATTTGATCCTGAGACATAAAGTTTTCTAAAAGCTACGTACATTTGTGTTGGCTTTTGACCACATTATTTAATTGCCCTATACGTTGCATATTAATTTTAAAAAGCTCTTACAAGCTGTGATTATATAAGTTTACATTAAAAGGTTTTCAATATTTAAACAGAAAAAATTTACTATTTTTGTCTTGTGTAGCTTAAGAGGTGACAAATTTGATCTGCATGAGTTTATTTTCATAATTAAGTCATACGATTGGCGAGGCTTCAGGCGCGCGCACGTCAGCAGTGCAAAGGCTCCAAGCGCGCGTACATCAACAGCGGTCGGCCCAAGAGGTTACGTAGGTTGGCTAATTTGATCATAAACAGGGTTCCTTTAGCTATTTGGGCTCTATAGAGCTACTTAATTGCAACATATCTTATATACTTATTTTGGGTCACTGACAACTCCTATAGATGGGCAAAAAATGATTAATGGCTATAATTTTAATGGTTATGAATTAAGAATCATTGTAAATATTTTTTATTGACCATGATTAAATAAAATCGTGCAAAAACATAGATTTTTTATTAAGAAAAATGTATTTGTCATGACAAATGTTTTAGACACCCTCACACATATTACAGTCAACAACTGTTGCATGACCGTGGTTAGTTACTATTGCTACAGCTATTTTGTTATTAACCATATCAATTAACCATAGTTAAATATTGTAATTTCTATAGTGCATAAGGCATCATGTTTGTAGACTTGTAGTCATTTTCTTTCAAGTGATTGAACATTTCACATTCTTTATCAATGGATTGCTATCGAATATGACAATGAGGGAGGAATATTGTCCTGAAGAAGTCTTTTTTTTTTTTTTTGTGAAATTCAAAATAATTTCGAAATCTTTGAACTGATCAAAGTAAACTGGGGCTTATAAATTTATTAGTTTAAGTGAAGTGGGCTTGAGATTCTTAAACCTATCTTCGTCCCACTGTTATGATTCGCATGAAATATGGCTCTTCACCATTCTCATCATTAAAAGGATGTTTTCATATTCGCACATTTTCCGATAAGTACTGAATTATTGTACAAATTTAAGAAAAAGTAAATACAAATTACCATCTAACAAAAATGTACTTATAATTAAAATAAAAATCAGGAGATGTGGATATAATTCGCCCCAAAAGTTAACTTATAGATTTTCAAAATTCAGAAATTGATGTTTGCTTGTTTGTTTCTTCAACACAGTAACAAAAATTTTATAATAATGCGTTTGCCGGGAGTCGAACCCGGGTCTATTGCTTGGAAGGCAATTATCCTAACCGTTGGACTACAAACGCTGAATGAAATTGAACTTTGAATTTTTAGATCATATTGTGTGGAGGAGCTCACAACATCTAAAATCACAAATATTTTAAGAGATTATAAAATCCTTTAAAAACCATAAAGTGCTCTTCTATTTTTAAATTAATCTTAATAATCAACTTGATTTTGGTGATACTAATTATAAGTTTATTGTTATTAATATCTTCTTAATTTATTCAAATAATTCAAGAAAATATCTTCTAAAATATATGAATTTATAAGATATTTTAAATAAGTTTTGCCCAAAGCTCTCTTATTTTACTATATATCAAATTAAAAGGTTTTATTCCAGTCAAATGATTCACAATGGTTCAATGACTTTATCAAAAATATTGTAAGATATTCACTTGAACGTTTTGATATAAGAAACTTTCTTTTTTATTGAGTTTTTCTGTTAACAATGGGGTATAATTTGAAAGAATAAAAGTTTTAACATAATTTAATAATTACAGTATTTTTAGTAAAAGTTACCCACTGAGGAAAAAAATAAATATATAGTGGTAATAATAAAAATTAAGGAAAAAAATTACAAGCAACCTCCTTTTAATATTGTAAATGAGCAAATTATCTCCATATAGAAAAATCAAATAGCAATTTACCTTCCTGTGTTGTTAAAAAATACAGTAATTTACCCCCTTGAATTTTTTAAAATAAAACAATTTTATCTCCTTAGACAGGGAGGTAAATTGCTTCTAAGGAGGTAAATAGTTTTATTTTAAAAACATACGGAGTAAATTGCTATTATTTTTTTTTTATACGAGGGTACTGTATTTATTTGCAATATCATAAGGGGGTAAATTGCATTAAACTCAAAAAATTAGTGACAATATTCATTAGTTATATATATTAATTTACCAAAATATTTATTTAATCATGATTATAATCATCTTCACAATTTCATTAATAACAAGAATTATGTAAGAGTTATCACTATTAATAGTTAATAACTAAATAAGTGTACATAAAGTTGTGATTACAGTATGTAGCAAAATCAACAATTTAGCATAATAAATATATTTGTTATTATAGTTGAGTTCTCACTACATATCAATATATATATATATATATGTTTGAATAATTATGAATACTGACAATCGATCCACGCCTGTCAGCCCAAGGTGCTTGGCGCTCACATGGCAATTGAGTTGGTCATTCTTCCTAGTGGCAAGAGATCATTTGTTCCAAAAGTGAACAGGCGCCCACATAGACTGTGACAAGGACAAGAAAATAATGATTGGATACTGCTCATGCTACCGACTACTTTCGAAAAGCTCGGGGCGTATCCCTCAAGAAGCTTATCCCATCA
The DNA here is from genome assembly GCF_026168435.1 of Sesamum indicum. Lineage (NCBI taxonomy): Eukaryota > Viridiplantae > Streptophyta > Magnoliopsida > Lamiales > Pedaliaceae > Sesamum > Sesamum indicum. The sequence continues at coordinate 25,665,202 of NC_142659.1, read as the reverse complement.
AAAATTTTCTCACGGCCAAGACTCCTTGAAGGTTTCTGCCAACAACTTCCAGATTTTGGGGAGACTTATCTATAGTAACCACTGACCCGAGTCTCCCGAAAAATTACCACCTCATTCGCTCGGGGAGACAGGTCAGAAAGCCAGCCCTTCCCTCCAGTTTAGGTTAGCGTTATCTTAACACAATCACACATATCAACTCACACTTGAGCAATCTTATCAGCAAATTTATTATTTCACCTTTTAATAATTCATTGTTATTTTATTCTTGCTGGAGTTTATCTTTCCACAATCATTTACTGACTTGATCGTCATAATGCTAACATCTTTTGTATAGGTCCTCTTTCTTAGACTTGTTAAATATTCGACCCAAAGATTTTCTGGTTCAAAGACATCATTAATGAGCATTTTTTGCTCGCATCAAGAATATATATATATATATATATATATTAATTATTGTTAGTTGAAATTAATAATATAATAATAATGACATTTTGATAATTTTGGTCTTTATTTTAACGAAAGAGTGATAAAATCAGAGATAAACTCCATGAATCACACAAACTAAAACTGAAGAGAATAAGAATTCACTCTCATTCTTTTTGGAAAAAGATACAGCAGAGTTTAAATATGGATACAGAGGTCGGTTGAGGAAGAAATATCTGTTCAACTAACTACAACTGAATAACAGACTAGCGGCCACGTCAACAGCCACCTAAGCTACTAATTACAGCTAATAAAAGTGTGAATTACAATGACAGAAACGTTAGCAAGGAAAACACGTCTTCAGGGGAGTTCTTGTTCTTCTGCAGAAACAGAGTCTGGAACTGGAGTTGCTTCTGTTGTTGTAATGGAGGATGAAGCTGACTTTAACATCCCCCCCTCAAGTTGGGCGTGGGTGAAAGAGCAGAGACCCAACTTGGATACAAAGGCAGCGAAGGACGGACCAGGAAGAGACTTAGTAAACATGTCGGCAATCTGCAGCTTGCCTGAAATGTGTGAAGGAAGGATGAAGCCTGACTTGAACTTGTCACGAACCAAGTGACAATCAATCTCCAAATGCTTCGTGCGCTCGTGGAAGACTGGGTTCGCGACGATGTGCAATGCAGCCTGGTTGTCGCAATACAAAGAAATTGGAGTCTGAACAGAAATGTGGAAATCTTTCAGGATATAAGAAAGCCACTGAAGCTCGCATACAGTGGCACCCAAACTTCGATATTCCGCCTCCGCCGTGGATCTAGAAACGGTGGATTGCTTCTTCGTCTTCCATGAAACAAGAGCATCACCCAAGAAGATACAATATCCACTGAGAGATCTACGAGTATCCACACAACTTCCCCAATCCGCGTCGCAGTATGCTGTGATCGTGGAAGAAGCAGAAGCAGGGAGAAAGAGGCCCAAGTCTGGGCAGCCTGCTAGGTAACGTACAAGATGCATTGCAGCTTCCAAATGGTCTTGGCACGGCTCGTGAAGGAATTGACTCAGTTGTTGAGCCCCATAAGATATATCCGGACGAGTGAATCCCAAATAAAGAAGGCGACCGACTAATCTGCGAAAAGATTCAGGATCGAGCAATTTAGGAGAAGAGGAAGAGGAGAGTTTCAAACCAGGTGGAAGCGGAGTGGAAGCCGGTCTGCATTGATCAAGCCCTGTGTCAGCAATAAGGTCGTGAATGTATTTGTGTTGAGTGACCCAGGTCCCAGCTGGGGAGCGAGCAATTTCTAGGCCAAGAAAGTACTTGGCGTATCCCAAATCTTTAATACTAAAAACATCATCCAAAAACTGCTTAACCTCAGTGATGAGTTCCTCGGATGGACCTGTAATCAACAAATCATCAACATAGACAAGTACAATAACAAGGGAATCACCAGAACCTTTAACGAACAAGCAATAGTCATTCAAGGATTGTATGAAACCAAATTGAACAAGCTTGGAAGTAAGTTCTTGATTCCACTGCCGCGACGCCTGCTTTAAACCATACAACGACCGTTTTAATTTACAAACTTTGCCTGAGGGAACATCATAGCCGGCTGGAGCTTCCATGAAGATGTCCTCGTCAAGGAACCCATGAAGAAACGCGTTATTAATATCGCATTGATGTATAGGCCATTTCAAACCAGTTGCTACTGTTAAAAACACCCTTACTGTAACAACCTTGGCAACGGGAGAAAACCGATCAAAGTAGTCGACTCCTTCGACTTGATTATACCCCTTCGCAACGAGCCTCGCTTTGTAGCGTTCAATACTCCCATCAGGGTTCAACTTAACTTTGTAACCCATTTAGACCCAATCGGTTTCTTACCAGGTGGTAAATCCGTAAGCTCCCAAGTGTGATTATGTTCCAAGGCACGAAGTTCGTGTTGCATTGCTTGTCGCCACTCCTCATGTTCTTTGGCTTGACTGTAACAGCTTGGCTCTCGTATTGTGAACAGAGCAGCCTGAAATGCACAGTGAGAGGATGTGAAACTATAAGGAGGAAAATGAGAAGTATGACAAACAAAATCCCGAAGCCAAGAAGGTGGTTGTGTGATCCTCTGTGATCGCCTGAGATGAGTGTTGGAAGGAGGATTAGCTGACTGTTGTAAGGAAGTGGGAGACTCAGGCGACATGGAGTTAGAAGGAAGAGGATCACAATTCTCAGGAAAATCTACTGCAGCTTCAGGTGAAAATTCAGGAAGATTCACAAATGATAGAAGAGGCAAAGGAGTCTGCACTTCTTTTCCTGCAGCAGTCTTAAAAGGAAAAATTGATTCATGAAAAAGAACATCACGGGAAACAAAGGTTCTGTTATTATGTAAGTCATATACCTTGTACCCTTTTTGGTTAGGCATATAACCCAAAAAAATACACTCAAATGCACGGCTATCAAACTTAGTTTTTCCAGGATAGAAGTTTGAAGCAAAACAGAGACATCCAAAGGTTTTAAGACTTTCATAGGTAGGTGGTGATTTGTATAGAACCTCAAATGGGGATTTCCAATTTAAGGTAGAAGTAGGAAGTTTATTTATAATGTGAGTGGCAGTCAAGATGGAATCGCCCCAAAATTGGTTAGGAAGATAGGATTGAAACATGAGTGCTCGAGCCACCTGTAGGAGGTGCCTATGTTTGCGTTCGACCACTCCGTTTTGTTGGGGTGTGTGGGTGCAGGACCTTTGATGACATACACCAGCATTTTGGAAGAAAAAAGCACAACTAGAATTCACAAATTCGGAACCGTTGTCTGTCCTAACAGTTTTGATTTTGCAGCCAAACTGAGTAAGGATTTGAGCAAAAAAAACGGTCAAGGTATGAAGTGTTTGAGACTTGTGATTTAGTAAAAAGGTCCATGTAGCTCTAGAAAAATCATCTACGATTGTGAGGACATAACGAGCTCCTGAGAGTGTGGCCTGTCTGTAAGGCCCCCAGATATCGATGTGTATGAGTTCAAAGCAAGAATCAGTGCTAGACTGACTACAACCAAAAGGAAGACGAGTTTGTTTAGCCAAAGGACAAACACTACAAACATGATTCTTGTCTGGTTCAGGAATATGTAAGGATTCAATATGTTTCATTACATCAGGGGATGTATGTCCCAATCTTTGGTGCCAAAGAGAGAAGTTATCAACATGTGAAGAAGAAAGTAAAGCATGTGCAGTATGTTTACTAGAACAATCAGAAGTAGGGAAGAATGATTTGCTTCCCAAATAGTAAAGCTGCCTATGCTGCTTCCCTAGGGCCAAAATTTGCTTAGATCTCAGGTCCTGCACCACACAAAAGGAACCATAAAATGAGAATGCGACATGATGCGAACTGCAGAGTTGTGATACAGAAAGCAAGTTGTGAGCAAAGTTAGGTACAAAAAGCACGTTAGTTAGAGTAAGGCTGGGACAAAGTTGAATGGAACCACTCTTTGTGGCTAGAGTAATGCTATTATCGGGTAGGCGTATTTGTTTAGGAGTATTGAGGGTGGTAAGGGATTGAAATAACTTCACATTCCCACACATGTGGCAAGTAGCTCCTGTGTCCACAATCCAAGAGTTAGCACTGAAATCAGTCGAAATACGACGGTCCATAGCCATACCTGCCATCTCCGTTACTTGGGCGAAATGTACATTAACAGGATCTTGAGGCACCTTGTTCTGGACCAAGCGTAAAGCCTCTAACAATTCAGACATCAGTTGGTTATTGCTGCAGTTTGAATTTCCCAACTTATCCTGTCCATTATCATCTGCGCTAATTACAGCATATGCTCTTCCCACATTACTCTGTTTTCTTCGTGAATCATGTAGTTCCTTGTACCATTCCGGAAACCCGTGAAGCCTGAAGCAATTTTCTTTGTTGTGTCCACTCTTATGACAATGTTCACAAAGAAGGCTGCGTTTGTCCATAGGTCCTTTGCGTCTCATGAATTGTCTAGGACCAGTATTAGGTGCAGCATACCTTTGTTCATAGGCTTTCATGGCAGAAGCCTCCCCTGCGTCCGAATACTCAGAATTAACCATCCGTTGTCTTTCTACCCTTAACACCATAGAATAAGCCTTATTGACTAGTGGAAGCGGCTCTAGCACTAGAATTTGGCTTCGTATATTATCGTAGGAATCATTTAAACCCATGAGGAATTGGACAAGCTGACTAGCATCATTCTGTTCTGCCTTAAGTCTGTTACATCCACAAACGCAAAATCCGCACGAACAAACAGCTGGTGGCATGAGACATAGTAACTCATCCCAAAGTTGTTTCAGTTTGGTGTAATAAGCTGTCACACTCATATTTCCTTGAGAAATTGAGCTAATCTCACGTTGAAGTTTGTAAAGTAAAGTTCCATCACACTCGCCGTATCGAGCTTCGAGCTCCATCCATAGGTCTCTTGATGTGCTCGCGTACAGGTATGCGTTCACCAAATCTTTGGAGATGGTGCTTAAGATCCAAGTTCGCACCACACAATCCGTAATCCTCCACTGTTTGTGTTGTGGAGTTCCAATTGCAGGTCTTATGTTTGAGCCGTCAATATAGGTCAGTTTATCCTTACTCTCAAGCGCCATTCGAACCGACCGACTCCAAGATAACCAATTGCTCCCATTGAATGGAGCAGAAATCATCACCATACCTTGAGTTTCCAGGTTTTGAACACGCAGCGTCATAGGGTCAATTCCAGTTCCTGATGCTGTAAGAGGAACTTCAGGCATATCGCTTGAAGAGCTCGCCATTCTCTTCACATACAGAAGTCAAGTGTAATAATCTGTTGATTGAGATTTGGTTATTCGTTTGTATACAGAGACCATCAATATGATGGCTCTGATACCATGATAAAATCAGAGATAAACTCCATGAATCACACAAACTAAAACTGAAGAGAATAAGAATTCACTCTCATTCTTTTTGGAAAAAGATACAGCAGAGTTTAAATATGGATACAGAGGTCGGTTGAGGAAGAAATATCTGTTCAACTAACTACAACTGAATAACAGACTAGCGGCCACGTCAACAGCCACCTAAGCTACTAATTACAGCTAATAAAAGTGTGAATTACAATGACAGAAACGTTAGCAAGGAAAACACGTCTTCAGGGGAGTTCTTGTTCTTCTGCAGAAACAGAGTCTGGAACTGGAGTTGCTTCTGTTGTTGTAATGGAAGATGAAGCTGACTTTAACAAAGAGGCAGTTCTCGTAATTGGTCTACGCCCCGTTTCTTGGGTTAAAACTTAAATCAACACTATAATTAATAACGTAGAATAAGTCCATACTATTTAATGTTTTTGTGTTTTTTGCTGGCAAACAATACCCACCAAATGTGTCGGATCAAGAGGTTATGAGTTTGAGTCTTACGAATATTTAGATATAATTTTTCCTCGTTACAAATACAAAATTATACATGAAAATATTAAATTAAAGGTAAAATTAAAATTTTATACTATTTTTCTTTTTTTTTGCTAACATTAGTCTTTTCATCCAAACCCTAACAAAATAGGTAAGGTGTAAACAGTAAATTTTTTAGAGGAGATATAAGTACAACTTTAAAACTTCTTAAAGAGAAAGTGCAATTTTACATTTTCAGAGGATGTTTAGGTGTAATTGTCCAATTTAATATTAATAATTGATATATATTGATGATTAAAATTTATAATTAAATTGTAATTAATTCACTAGAAAAGAAAATAATACTCGAAAAATTAACAGAACCATCAAAAGGATTAACCAGCGCTTACGAGAAGTTAAAAATTTGTGCTACATCTCATATTTTGTACGATAATTGTCATGTATTTCTTATTTCCTTTTTAAGAAATAAGGTATATGTTAATTAAATTTAATTAATTCTAATGTAATAAATAAATATATAAATAAAATAATTGATATGTCTAATAAAAAAATATTCTCATCATGAGCAAATACAAATGCAAATTTTTCATATCGGTATAATTAATTATGGTTATCGAGTTTGTATATAGATAATTAAATAATTCATAACATATTCATCTTTTATTTTATTTTAAGTCAATTTTTCACTTATTTTTGTGGATGAAAAAGGTAATCTCAGCCCCTTATTATTGATGGTAGGTATTTTAATTTTAGGGTAAGTTATATTTTTTCAATTCGAAATATATTTATTTTTAAATTTTGCTATTGAATTTTTTTTTATTTACTTACCATTTCAATTTTGTGGAATTTACAATTTCCCATATATGGTCATTTTTTTTGTTGATTTTTTTATCGAAAAAATATCATATACTATGTATATTTGATATCAAATCACAACATTTTTAAATATCACATGTGCACTGCATGTGATTTTTTTTTATAAAAAAATTGGTTAAAAATAATTATAAATGACAAATTATAAAATTGCATAAGGTTGAGATAATGCGTTTGCCGGGAGTCGAACCCGGGACTATTGCTTGGAAGGCAATTATCCTAACCGTTGGACTACAAACGCTGAATGAAATTAAGGTTCTTGACATAATTATATAATGTCAAATGTAACTTAAATTATCAAATTGAATTATTTGTTTCAGTCAAATGATTGACAAATGTGGCTGACAAACATTTCTTGGCCGATGAAAAGATAAAAAAAAAAAATGCGATTGTTAGGTTGTACCAATGACCATAACTAATCTATCTATTTGAACATGAACTTGACATTAATCAGAAAGCCTTCTCTAATATTGATTCACCTTCTTTAATTTCATCTTTTAATTAGACCTCAAACAATACTCCCCTTTTTATTTTATTTGAAGATATCAACTTATATCCAATCTTTATAGAAAATCGACCCTTCTCATCATTTACCAGCAATATTAATATGAATTTATTTTTGGTGGTTTCAACACTCATCAGAAAACGCACTCAACGCATGTGCATAATTTAAATAAATGAATGGCTAATCAATTTTATAAAATATATTAACTTTGAACTAACAATACTAAAAAAAATAGAGATAATTACACCTTTTTACCCTGATGTTTGGTATAATTACATGTAGCTCCCCTGTGGTTTGTGAAATTATATCTAGCACCCATAAAGTTTGCTTTCATCTAACAAATAAGTTTTCTCGTTGGTCAAAATTCACTGACTTAGCTGAAATTAACAAAAAGTTGAATTTATCCTAGATTGATTTGTTACTGACTTATTGCATGTCAAATAATTTTTTCGGACTAAATTACCTTTATAACGGTAAAAATATACCTCATCTCATGCATTATCACATGTATGACGATAATTTTGATCATAAAAAGATTTATCTGATACGCAATAAATCAGTAATAGGTTAATTGGGGGTAAATGTAGATTTTTTTATATTAATATCAGCAAATTCGGTGAATTTTGACTGACGAAAGGGACGTATTTATTAGACAGAAGCAAACCTCAAAGGTGTTAAATGTAATTTTTTTAAAATATGTTTACAAATTGTCCTCCTCTCCTATCTTTTGAATACTGAAAAATATAATAATGTAATTAAAAATTCCACACACCTCTTCTTTTATACGAAACATTTTCGTTTTATTAAAACAATAAAAGAAATCGTTTGTGCTGACCTAATCTGCTCCGTAAGCTTTTAAAGAAAGTCGCTTTTCACACGTTCTCTTTAGGCCACGACTTTGAGAAAGTGATATAATTTAAAAGACTTTATTATATATTTATTCTATTATATATATATATATATATATATATAAATTTGAAGGAAGTGTTTTGACCAAAATTGCTCAATTTTGACCAAACGATGAATTCTTAGAATTTTGTTTTTATTGTTTGAATTCATGAACTATGCGACATATACAATTACTTCAGAATAATAAAAGAAAAAAATTAATACATATCTTTATTGCACGTGAAAGTTAAAATAATTTAAAAAATAAAAAATGATAGAAGGTTTGAACATATAATTCTTTCATTGAATTCTCATTAATTATTTTTATTTCATGAGTTCTTGAAATATGTGATAAATGTGTTAATGATTATTATCTTTTTTTATATATAATTCATATTTCTATCGTACTTATTTTGATTGTCTCTATACATAATATTAGTACTTAGCATGTAGTCCCGATATTATTGATTATTATTTGATTGACTTATTATTATTTTTTTGCATATTATAAGTTGAACTTCGGTAAACTAATAATATATTTTCGTCACCTAATTTGCAATTTATCACTTCTTAAAAGTGCCTAATTTTTTTTAACCAAATTTTGAATAATATGTTATTAAATTCATACTTAAATTTATTCTTAGTAATTTTCTTCAATACTTATTCAATTATTTCAATTGATATATCTCTTCAAATGAATTTTTATTTTTTTAATATTGATGCGCTGTAATTTAAAAAAATAAAATTCATTTGTCTTCTACATAATTAAATTTTTATGAAATATTTTTTAATTATTAATTAATTTAATCTGTGTACCAAAAACTAATTTATTAATTAATTTAATCCAAGTCTAGGATGGGGCACACACAAATTTATTACATATATGATGGTCTTTAAAGGTCTGCAAATGAACCAGAACTCAACTTTCCCTTTCTCTGACTTGACTTCAGGACAGAAGATTTTGGTCAGAAAATGGACACGGATTCCTTCCACATACCATTCTTTTTCCTTTTCTTTTTTTTGGGTTTTTTTAAATAAATCATATTAATATCTTCTAAAATTAAACTTAATTACACAAATATCTTCGACAATTTAAAAATTACAAATATATTTTTAATGGGTGGTTGATGAAATTTAATCAGGAGATATATTTATAAAATTCTATCGTACTTGTAATTACAACTATAACTTTCATGATGTAAAAAAATAAAAAATATTAGTGTAATTAAATTTAATTTTAGGGTAAGTTACAGGAAATTCCCTTGAGCCTTGTCTTAATTATAAATATTCCTTTATTTTTTGAAAAATTACAAGTACCCCTGAAATTATAAATACCCTGACAAATACGCCATCTATAATGAATTGTCATAAGGAGGTATCTGTTAGGATATTTGTAATTTCATAAAAATATTTATAATTTTTTAATTAATAAGAGGTATTTATAATTATAACAAATTTTAGGGCCAAATTGTAATATACCCTTAATTTTAAGAATTGTGGATGTAATTTAGGATTGGTTTTTAAATGGTTGGGATTAAGAAGAGTATTGGAAGTGGTGAGATATGGTTTTGTGGTGGATTAAGTTCCTAACAACAACTAATCTCTACGGACTAGGGAAGAATGGTTGGATGAATTAGGTTTCACGTGGGCCCCATATGTATGAAATCCAAATAAAAATTAATATTTTCTATAATTGCAAAGTCCTAAACGTGCTATCATATGGTTTCTTATGAAGGTGGAAATTGATTTTTTAAAGGCATTTACGGCTAACATTACATGACCAAATTTAATTAATTCGTATTTTGGTGGAATACGAAATATTATTATAATAATAATAATACATAGGGATAATTATATTTGCATTTCTTGATTATGGTCTATTTACACATATCGCTCTTATTTTTTACATGATTGTGGAAATTATTCCTAACAACCAAAAAGTCGAGGTAGTTTGTATAATCGTATTGACGTTTTTAGAAGGTGTATGTGTAATTTTCTTAAAAGAAAATGAGATGATTTGCATAAACGATATATGTAAAAATAATTATCCCTACTATATAATGACGACAAATTGTTGTGATCACACATAATGTTAATATAATCATAATTAATTTACTTTTGGGTAAAATGCGACACGTTTCTCTATGAAAAATAATAGGTGAAGATCATAATTTTATTTTAAAAGAAAATGAAAATACGATCCTTTCAAGGAAAACTATAATTATGATCCTATAGCTATAAGGGATTGCAATTTTAGTTCCACAAGAACTTAATTTGACAATTAAACCTAAAATATTTTAAAAAAATAGCACAATAATGATAAAATCCTCAAGAAATTGAAAACTCAGCTAGAATATTTGACATGTACACTTCACGTGAGATACAAGTTCCAGCCAAAGTTTGTAATTCCGATTGATTTTATCCTTAATGTACTAATTATTTTACATTATAGGCTTTAACTGTTGAATTAAATTCTAACAAAATAAAATTTTCACCTCTATAATTACAAGATCAAAATTATAATTTTCTCGATCTCTTTAAGCAGGAAATTACAATAAGATTTTGTTTTAAAAATTATGAGATTACGGTCAAAATTTTTATATCTATTAGTATTTTCACGTACAATTACCCATTTAATTTTGACACGCAACTCAATTAAATAAAAAACAACCTAATTCAAACAATTTCCATATTATCCATTGAATCATCAACTATTTCAGTTACCAACTTGTTACAACCATCATGTGACCTGAACTCTATCAACTCTTTTTTACCCTCAAAATTCAGTACAAAGCTGACGCCCATATGAAAATTCTGCCCAACTTGTAACTCAACCAAAACACGTATACGTCTTAATTCAAAGGCATGGGCTTCTGTGGCAGTGTAATTTGACGATGTTTTCGCCATTCGGTTATAAAGACCCAACAGGACTCTGATTTGAATATTCCAACATTCTAGACACCTTTTCCTGTTCCCACATATGACTTTCTATGCAAGAACCCCAGCTGCTCAAGATTGAAATACTGAAGCAGCATCGCAGTTCATCTAAACTCCATGTTTCCGTGGTCGAGCTGCTTCTTTCTGCAGTAGGGTTTTGCTTGTGTTCTTGCACAGTTCATCAATCCTTCGTCTACAGAATTTGATAGCTCAGCGTTTGCAGAAGAGGGAAGAGAGAGAGAGAGAGAGAGAGAGAGAGAGTTGGGTGGTTTTCCGGTGAGTTTTTTCTGGTTGTTTTTTGTCTTTCTTGTTGCTTTGGATTTGTGCTTTTCTGCATGTCATGTGTTTACAGGGATTCAGACACTGAACAGGTACAACGTTGTTTAAAACGAAAAAAAGAAACAACACGACCCTCCGAACTTTGGCAACTGTCTCTCCCGTCAGTGCGTCATGGCGCCTTTTTTTTTTGTTTTGAATTAGTTCAGGGGGTTGCGTTGCGCTTATGACAAAACGATCTTCTGAACTTCTGCCATAAAAAAAAAGAAGCTTACTACGGCTCGTGTCAATGGGTTGCAGTCCTTTTAAAAGTTTAATTAGGAATGGCGTTGCGCTTTTTCTTTATTAAGGTCTGTTGCATTTAACCCGCGTTTATGGAAAAAAAATTGTTCATGTGTAGGATTTTCAGCATTCATTGTGTACTTAAAAGTGGGGTTTTAATATAGACGTGGTCATGATCGTGGTCGTGAATCCTAGAAAGCAACTGTAAGGGAGGGGACATAAATCCGACGTCGGAGTACATGGTACTAGAAAATAGAATCCGAAAGGAGAAAAATTCAATCTTCTTTAAATTTTCACATACTTCAAAAACATGTTTATTTTCTTTGAATTCTCTTCTTCAGGCATATATGACTGCTTTTTTTCCACCTAATCCTTTAACTAAAGCTGTATATATATGCCTCATTTTTTCTATGGAAATTGAGGCCCTTTTTCCTCTTGTCCCACTATGATTTTCTGGGTAAAAAAGGGATGCTCTTTGACCTAATTCACTTTAATTTTTTCCCATTTGTTCACATTAAAGCCACATTTCTCTAATCCTATCTTTTCAAGTTCTTTTATCATAATGCAACTGCATTGGTGGGGAGGGGGTTATACCCCTAGATGCTTAGACCAAAAAAGCTGCCATATTTACTCCTTATGATAGATTAGGCCCTTCCTTTGATTTTTTATTACAAATCTTATTATATTTTGCACTATACTTAATAAATATAGGTCACTTGTATGAAAATTATTTGGTTTATTTTATTTAAGATAAGATTTTATACACGTGACGCGCATATATTAAATGCAATACAAGATGCAGTTGCATCTTAGATTGATATAGCAAATCCAACCAGCAACACCCTCCCCCTCCCCCCGGCGGCATGCCTGTTTGTATTTTATACACATGATATGTATATATTAAATGCAAGTAGAGAATCCAATCAATCTCCCGTGCATACGTGTTTGTGTTCATGCGCGAGCTTGAGTCTAAGCAGGCCCCTCGTATATGTCTATTATCTCTGTGTGTGTGGAAAAAGTAAGCTCACCTCAGTTGTAGGTTAGGTACTTCTTTATTTTTAAGTACTTGGTTGCTATGAATTTGTGGTTAATTTCATAGCCAAAACCATTAGCAAGACGGAAACTAAAACTTCAACGGTTAATTTGGTTGACAGGTTAAAGAAATGGGATCGATAAATGGCACGTTGCCTCTAATTCTTATTGTCATGGTGATGGCCTTAAACTTCACACAGCTTGCAGGTCTACCGCTCTTGTCCACCAGCTCTGTATCAGGTAATTCACCGATACATCTCTTCTGCGTCTGAAGTTTCAATGAAACAGGGGTGTATAGCATGAGTTAGAAATTGTGAAGAAGTATAAGAAATTTAATTACTTGAGTTTTGAATTTCAGGACGAGTTTTAGCTGAAACGAATAACGTTTCAGACTCAAGTAGACACTTGGATGATACGGTAAGAGTCGACCCTTTAGACGGTTTGAAGAAATATAGAGGAGGATATGACATAACCAACAAGCACTATTGGAGTGTGAGTATCTGTTTCTCCCTATCTTCATCCCCTGGAAACAGAACTTAGTCTGACAATTTACTATGTTTGTTATCTCGTACAGTCGACTGTTTTTACGGGCATACATGGATATGCTATTGCAGTACTATGGTTGCTATGTGGTCTCGGATATGGAGGATTTCTCCTTGTAACAAGAAGTTGTAAGAGTCGGAGGGAGCTCACGAAGAGATCACCTTGTCTTAAGCAGGACTGTTATCTGCAGCCTCTTCTTTTCCTTGTTGTCTTTACGATCCTTGCTATGTAAGTACCAATACTCGTTCTTTTCGTCTCATCTTATTGGAAAATGTAGAACAGGCCGTTTAGATGTTTGTGCTGTGTTCCCAGAATGGCGACTTGCGTGGTTCTTGGAGGGAATGCAAAGTTCCATTCGAGAGCAAAGACGGTGATTGACATTATTATTGACACAGCGGATGAGGCTTCCAACACGATATACAACACAACTGGAGCCATGAAAGAAATGAGCAGCACGTTGGGTGAAGTGAATGGAAGTTCTGGCGCTACCAGCTTCCTGATTTCAACGTCCCGGAGTCTCGATGCTCAGGCTGCTGATATAGCAAGACAAGCGTCCAAGAACCGGCGTTTGATTGATAAGGGCCTCAAAATAGTGTATGTTTTCTTCTTTAGATTTGTATGCATTTTGTTGTGTGTCATTGCAGATTGATGACTCGTTCTTTTTTATATTGGCAGATATATAGTAACGACAGTGATAATTTCACTGACATTAGTAGCTGTGATTGCTCTATTAGGTGAGACGAAAGCAATTGCTTGCCTTCACTCAAAACAACCATAATTCATACTTCCATTTCCCTCTTTACATCAGACTAACTCCTACAGAAGAGAACTGACAAGAATGCTGTTCTATATGCAGTCTCAGGGATTCTAAAATTTCAAAGGGCTCGTCAAGTGTAAGTGCACCGGACATATCCTTAGTTTGTCGACTCATTCTGTACGCCAATTTTTATTAGGTAAAACGCAGACGTTCTCATGAACTTCAACCTATCTTCTGCAGACTAATTGTACTTTGCTGGATTCTCACTGCCCTCTGCTGGTTCTTCTTTGGGATCTATTTCTTCCTACAAAAGTACGTCCTATGGTTACTCTGCTCGATACGAACAAACACATATACACACATGAAAATACAGAGAAGGAGTGAGTATTAACGGGCTGGTTTTATTTTCCAGCTTTGCCGGAGACACGTGCACAGCACTTGAAAGCTTCCAGCAAAATCCCTACAACAACAGCTTGAGTTCCATTCTCCCCTGTGACGAACTGCTTTCAGCAAAATCAGTCCTGGACGATGTCAGCGTAGGAATATACGACTTAGTAAATGAGGTAAGATTGCTTGTAAGGAAGAATATCGATGTACAGTCTATGTTTTTAAGTTCCTTGATCTAAAACTTGACTACTAAAATGATTTAGTTTCAGACGTTCTTTAATTATGCTGCACACAGTTCACGTTTACCTACTCGAGAAAAATTTGCAGGTGAACGGTAACATATCTAGATCATACGGAAACATTGTTCAGATATGCAATCCTTTCTCACCACCACCTATGCATGAATACCAACCATGGAACTGTCCAGCTACTTCAATCCGAATAGGAGACATCCCTCAGGTAAGAATAATCGAACTCAGCCCTGATATATGGAACTATGCCAAACACAATCTAATAGTACTACATGAGATGTTGATTTTTCTAACCTCTCATGTGCTGTTGTTTTGGTCTCTGAAGGTACTGAGAATGCTGGCTTGCCCCGACACTGAGGGTGAAACGTGCAACGGAGGAATCCTGGTCCCAGCCGGCTACTACAACTCGGTTGAAGCTTACACTACTTCAATACAAAAGTTTCTGGACGTTTATCCCGGTATGGACAGCCTAGTCCAGTGTAAAACCGTAGAAGATGCCTTCTCCAAAATCCTTGATGAACACTGCAGCCCCTTAAAGAGATACGTGCGGATGGTCTGGGCAGCGCTGGTAGCCCTGTCAATCTTAATGGTGGCCTTGGTTATCGTCTGGACGGTAAGTGGCCGCCACAACGAAAACCGTCATTCTTTAGGCAGTTCTGTGAAACCACACTCTAACACAGCAGATATGCTAGAATCTGGATTAGCAAAGACAAGCAACGATGGCTCAAAACCCGGTTTAGGCTTGTAAAATAACTAGAGATCATAGGAAACTACAGTGACACAATCAAATTCAGAAGCTCTTGATGAGGTTGTACAGGTAGGAAGATCCTAGTTTAGGTAACACAACAAACAGGAAAAACACTTTTCCTAATTTTTTCTTCACACAAGTATATAGGAATACAAGATTGCCATAGATGGGGACAAACCCCTTGATGGCATGTAATGAATTTTTTCCACCCAATAAAAGCCATTTTATTCATTTGTTCTCAGTGTTTTGTGTAGAAATTTTTGCAATAAATATATATGGATGTGCATAGATCAATATATATGTAGACTTTTTAGCATATATGATCAGATAATAATGGCATTTACGACTAAGGCGTGGGGATGGATGGATACCGATCATCTATACCATATATAATTGAAGATGTGAATCTACGACACGTGTAACATTGACGGAAATATATAATGGAGGAGTACTAGTTATAAGAAAAATTGCAAACAACTCTTTATTATATTGTAAACGAGCAAATTTCTCTTTATGAAAAAAAAAATAACAATTTATCTCTTTTTAAATTACTTCATTTTAAAAAACATAGTAAGGTAACTCGCTATAAAGTGCGATCTCAAAGTGTTCTCAAATAGGTTATGGATCTAATAAATGTTTTACCATAAATGAACTGTACACGGAGAATTTAAAGTATTTTGTGGATCCATTTATGTACTTGAGAGGTTCACTTACAGTGCGCCACGTGTAATAATCCTAGTTCGTATAAGGTCACATAAATCAATCGTCTTCATCTACGAGGATTTTAAATTGGGTTTGAGTTCGACTTTGGACCGAGTCGGGTTGCTTCTCTCCAGCTTCCAAATACCCGAGTAGGGATCCGTGACCCGACCCCGTTCGAGGGTGCGGATCCTGGTGACTTTCCTGTAATAAAGGCTTCCCTTTGACGACATTTCTATCCTTTTGCCTACTATTCTCAAATTCCCCTATCACACGTGAAATAGCCTCTTGGACTTTCTCTCTCCTTCAGGTAATTAGAACTAAAATCGTATCAGCAACTCTTTAATCTTGTCACTTTATTCTTCAACTAGCAACTCTTATTTCTTCACTAAATCATATCAGCAACCCTTCCAGTCACGTTATTCTTTCATTACCAACTCTAATTTCTTTACTCATTATATCTGCAGTAGTAGTTATGAAATACTTCTTCATCGAAAATTCTAACTCAAGTCGAATTTGATCGGATTTGAACCAATTATATAGCAAGTGCTACGCAGTTGCTACGGCTAATGATAAATGATCATTCACATAGCAAATACATCACACTTCTCTGTGATTGGTGAGGTTCGATCGAACTTGATTTGAATAATGAATTTCTCTTCTCAACTCATCTAGAATCCAATCTATCCAAAATAATTTGCACCTTCGTATCTACCTCACCAATCATCCTCTCAACTAGTGCGAAAACTTGGGAAAGTTGGACAGCATCGTTAGTCGTTCTTCCACAGCCTTACTATTCTCCTGTCCACCATCGCGATTAATCTATTACATGAAGTACATTTATATATAGAATTTTTTTAATTGTACGATTTATGTAAATCATAAAAAGCAAAATAATTAAATAATCACAGTTAATATATATGTATTAGAATTTGAGATGAATTGGGGCTGAATGGGAAAACCCTAAAATTAATAAAATGGATGCATTGTTAGTGAACAAAATATTATTAGTCCTTCAGTATTGTTCCTACTATCGTTCTTGCAGTCTTCTGTATAAAAGTAAACGAGCTATATATTTTCACAACCTTACACGTGTTTGTCCAGACGGCCCACAACGGGGATAGAACACAATTTGGAATACAACTCTCTCTCTCTCTCTCCCTTTTAAATATCAGTCTTCATTTATCGTCACACACATGACTTGCAATTTAGTTCAATTCAGTAATTCTCAAATGGCAGTGAACGTGCCGAGAATCAAGCTGGGCTCGCAGGGCCTTGAGGTGTCGAAACAAGGCTTGGGGTGCATGGGAATGTCAACGAGCTACGGCGCGCCCAAGCCTGAGCCCGAGATGATCGAACTTATCCACCACGCTATCAACTCCGGCGTCACATTTCTCGATACCTCCGACGTCTATGGTCCTCATACCAATGAGATTCTCCTCGGCAAGGTTTGTGTTCCTGCTGCTCTCTTTCGCTTGCTATTTTGGAGCTATAAATACTTTTACTAGATGTTCAGTAGTGAGGTTAAAGCTTTTTTGAATTTTGATTTGGAAATTCTCCCTTTTGGATAAGATAAATTATTTATAGACTTCAATTTAGTGGTTTATATCCATGATTGAAATGCGTTTTTCATGAATTCTAGATTGGATTCTATGTATCCAAGCAAACGGGTCAGTTATGTTGTCACTAGAACAGAGCTGTTATAGTGAAGTTTACATTCCTGCACAAATATACCTATTGTGACTTCTGATGTTGCATATTACGCCTACTTACTTTCTTATGTTAGTTTGATTAATTGTTGATTTCAATTTTATAACTAATTCATGGAGTATATTTCCATATTTGACTGTGATAAAATCAAGCTCATATATGCACCTTATTATCTTGTTTCTGAAATAGACGTTTTTCTAGAATACTGTGTTTCAATTAATGGCTGAAACTCAGATTGAATGAACTCATGAAACTGAATTTTTTTTTTCCTTCTTAAAATTTATCAGGTTGATATAATTTGCTTGAGATTACTGTGTATAGTTTTTCTATTTTAATTTGGACTTCCTAATGATTAATCAGCAATTCTGCCACCGGGAGTGAGGTGTACTTTTTAAAAAATATGAACTAAGTGGTAAATGATAGTTATCGGACAAGAAAAGAGATAAGTATTATGACTTGTGCTTTACTAAACATTTAGATTCATTAGTGGACGTGTCTCCAAGCTTCATGTAAGCTCTCATGGCTCACATGATGCATACATCTGTAATATATTCAGTCCCCAGTTTGGTTTTTGGTTTACTGAGCCATACAAAATACTATACTAAGTTACATAGTTATTTACTTTTTATACTTTGGTTATTTTTTTAAATTATTAAAACTAAAAAGTTGAAAAGTAAACAAATGCTAGTATGGTATTAGTTAAATTTCTATAGCAATACTTAATACTATTTCTTAAAAAACAATATCAGTAAACCAACTACCAAATTTTGCTTCCCATTCGGTATGGCATCTTTGTGTACTGAAATTTCGTTTTCTAGTTCAGTTTCACCACATGAACAACCTTTTGGTAGAGTATATGAAATTTTACTATGTTTTCTTAATGAAGCACGAATTGCCCGAAACTGGTCAACTATGGTCAGCTCAAACTCTGACTTACTAGTTGCAATCAGTGCAGGCTCTGAAAGGGGGCATGAGAGAAAAAGTCCAACTGGCTACCAAGTTTGCGGCAATGCACAAGGATGGAAAGATGGAAATACGTGGTGACCCAGCATATGTGAGGGCTGCATGTGAGGCAAGCTTGAAGCGCCTTGACGTTGACTGCATTGATCTCTATTATGTTCATCGGATTGACACTCGTGTGCCAATTGAAGTCACGGTTAGTACACTCCTCAATAGACACATTATTTTGGATCTGTATTCACTGTGATGCTTGATTTTTGTGTTTTGTGACTATGGTTTACTTGTAATTTTATTTTGCATGTTGCTATATGTGCGTCTGATGAAGATTGTTTACTTCTGAAGAGTGTTCTGCATTTTCTTTGTGTTTTTCCTTGAAAAGTTGTGATCCGACTGATTGAAGTTTAGTTTTAATTGGAAGATGAAGATCTTGCAACCTAGCAAACACCAAAATAACCAACAAATACAGATTTTATGCACCTGTGTTCTTGGGTGTCTGTGTGTATGTATGAATGTGAGTGAAAAAGAGACAGAAATGGAGATGGATAGAATATTTCTGTAGACATAACAATCTAAGGTTTCTTATAGCAACGATAGCTGAATAGTTTGTAGAGAGAAGTAGATCATCTCTATGGAAATATAGTGTAATTAGGCACCAGTTATTCTAATTATGGATTCTGGCTGAACTGCAGCTCCATAAACAGAAACAGAGATGGATAGAATATTTCTGTATAAATAACAATCTAAGGTTTCTTATAGCAATGATAGCTGAATAGTTTGTAGAGAGAAGTAGATCATCTTTATGGAAATATAGTGTAATTAGGCACCAGTAATTCTAATTATGGATTCTGGCTGAACTGCAGCTCCATAGACAAGAATAATGCTGCTGTTTTTGTATTGTGTAATGCATGATTTTTTCATTCCTTGGTTTCACCTCACATTTTCTGGAAACGCATATTTTGCTTTCTCATGCCTGTAATAATTAATTATTTGTTATATATAATATAGGAACTGATTAACAAGATTATTTGAACCTAACATGTGGTTGACAAGTACTGCACCGGATGGTGGGATGTGAACCTGGGAATTTCTTTTCCGCTGCACTATGGTCTCAGTGATTCTTAAATTTTACCACTTATCGAATAAGCTTCATCTCTATTTCCTACTTTATCAGCTCATATGCTGCCTAGTCATGCATAAGGATAATGTGGCACAGAATGGTAACTTATCAAACAGTGTCCCAACTTGTAATGATATTTGGTTGTTCAAATATGCCTTGATATTTGGTTTCTCGTTTATTCTGTGCCACATTTGCTTGGTTTTTGCTGGGTCATCCCTGATGTCTTATCTTGTCCCATGTTTTCTAAGATGGGAGAATTAAAGAAATTGGTTGAAGAAGGGAAAATAAAATATATTGGGCTCTCGGAGGCATCTGTTTCAACAATCAGAAGGGCTCATGCTATTCATCCCATAACTGCTGTTCAGAACGAATGGTCATTGTGGTCAAGAGATCTGGAAGAAGAACTAGTTCCTGCATGCAGGTAAGAAACTTCTGCAGTTCTTATATGTTTTGGGAAAATAGTAATGTTTTGTTTTCTGCTTGTCATGTGATTTTAGGGAGCTTGGTATTGGGATTGTACCATACAGTCCACTTGGACGTGGTTTCCTCTCATCAGGTCCGAAGTTGATACAGAATTTGTCGGAGGGTGACTTTCGTAAGGTTGGTCCTTATCAACACTTGTAAATCTCAATCAGAAGACAAGGATTTAATTTTTTGTGCATATATACTATAGGTCTTTTCATTTATTTTCTTAATCTCACTGCACTTGAACTAGTGCCTACTCTTAACTTCTTCAGTGGTTTGCTTTAATTTTTTCTTTTTTAAATTGCATAGTTAAAAGATTTATCAACAAATTTAGGGGTGTGCATAATTCAGTTTACTGGATGAACCGAATCGGATCCGGAATTTCGCTTTGTTACTCGGTACGAGGTGTTTCCAAAATTTGGTATTCTATTCGGTTTTGGTTTTGGGTCCTGATTAACCGTATTGATTGGCCATTTGATGTCTGGTGTCCAATTCTCTGACTGGTCATTGATTCATATCTGTTCAATCTTGTGTTGTGACAATGTTTCTGGTTCAAGTTTCCTGGAAACTAATAAAACTAGCCTTGGTCCTCTTCAGATGGTCCAAAAACATTGTTCGATTATGATTCATGAGCCTGTGGCTTCATAAGTATTTATGCATGAATGATTTTTTATGATGAATATTGTTACTTCAACTATGATGATACCAGGACTGCTTTCATTTGTAGATATAAAGTATGTCAATTTTTTTGTAGATTTTTCCGAGGTTCCAGGCGGAAAATCTTGAACATAATAAGTTGGTATACGAACGGATATGTGAAATGGCTGCAAGAAAAGGCTGCACCTCATCTCAACTAGCATTGGCTTGGGTTCATCACCAAGGAGATGATGTGAGTCCCATACCTGGTACCACCAAGATTCAGAACTTCAATGAAAATGTCGGAGCTCTATCTGTGAAGTTAACACCAGAAGAGATGACTGAACTCAGCGGTTTGGCTGATCTTGTAAAGGGAGAGAGGCATGCTTACATGGCAAGTACATGGAAATACGTGGACACGCCACCACTCTCCTCTTGGAAGGCTGAGTAGTGATGTACACCTGAAGACCTGCCCTGGTCTGTCTTGAAGGCTACAATACCATGCAATATGTCCTGAGTACTCAAGTAATAGAAAGTTTACTCCTACTCTGCATTACAAAATGTGTGTTTGTACTCCTATATATTGTCTATTACTGTATGTGTGTTTAATGAGTAGTTGAGTAACTAATGAAATAAACAGTACTGGGTGGAGAAGTGGTCCGTTGGAGCTCCAGCAATGTGAATGGAAATGAGAAAATGATCATGTTCAGAGACTTACAATGGCATCGAGGTTTTTGTGAATGTTTTCACTGTTTGTATGCTATAACGTCACCGCTCTAGAAGTTGTTTGTCTCAGATGATTAACATCACTGTAGGACAAGTATATAAATCACATTTCTCAATCAAGTACCTAATCTCATAATACATATATATGTGTGTGTGTGTTTAACAGAAACAACTTAGATATATATTACTTCAGCAAAATCGACTTTACCTGATAGGAGTTGCACGAATTTGCCTCCACGAAAGGTTTCAGAAAAGGGGGACAGTTATTTTAAGCAAAATGTCCAAAATGGCAAGAAGCTGTTGTCATCGCCAATTAGTCATCAGTGTCGTTGCCTAGAGCAAAAGTTGATTTGCGGACTAGCAAACTCAGTCAAACACACCATAGCTGGGTGAGTTCCCTCGCAGGATTCACCTTCTTGTCCATGAGTTGAATGAGAGATGCAGAGTCAGACTTAACATAGAGCTGAGATATGATGAGCTTTTCCCGAGATAAGGCCATTACGCACTACCCAACGTTCAGCCACGATGTTCGTGTTCGTACCTATGTCTATGTGAGCTAAAAGAGCAGTGATAAAGTTGGAGTTGGAATCTCTTAAACCTCTTTTACTTGGAGTGATAGGACTTGGGTGGTGTAGTTAATTTTAGGATAATTTTTGGAGATTGGGTGGAAGAACAAAGAACAGCTGGTAAGCTGTGGGTTGATGGGGCATGTGCCAACTCGGGATGAGCATCAGCATTTCCATGGAGTATGATTCGAACCATCAGCACAACCTGGACATCAAACCCCATGGAAAAACAAGTTGTTTTGGTTTGAGGTTGCAGGCTGCTAAGCCGGACAGAACATCAGCTGAAACAGCAAAGCAAGTGTGGAATAAAATCAATAAGATAGATGAGATGCTCCAATCATTGGAAGATGAACGAGACATAATTATATTCTTCTAACAAAATAATATAATCTATAGTGATATATTATAATATATTTTGGGAATAATTATATTCTCTTTTTCTGAAATTTGGTATTGTTATACATAGAAGTTCTGTAGTTTAAAAAATTTCATCTACCACACCTTAAATTTGCTTTTGTTTAACAAATAAATTATTAATTAATCAAAATTCACTGAATTTGTTGATATTAACAAAAAAAAACTAAATGAAAATTGATATATACCCGCAATTGGTTGGTTATTAATTTATTGCAAGTCAAATAATTTTGTTTGTACTAAACTATTCTTAGAAAAAAAAAATATACCTCATCACATACGATAATATAATTTTTTTTAAACTTTGTGTTAATATCAATAAATTTATTTGTTAATTAAAAAGATATTTTTTAAATTATAAAAATTTATATATAATTACATTAAACGCAAAACTTGAATAGTAGACATTGTAATTAACATTTAGTTTTATTTAATTTGAAAGAAGAAGATGGTGGTACAAAGTATATTTGGGGGAAGCAGACACGTGTTCTTCGTTCATTTACGCGCAATGGCCGTCAAATACATACTCTCTCTCCTTTATCTCTCTCCACCACTTAATTGGCTTCCCCAGTTCTCTTTTCGTTCATCAGTTCAAAACCATTGCGCCTCAAATGGAAGTGAATGTGCCGAGAATCAAGTTGGGTTCGCAGGGCCTTGAGGTGTCGAAACAAGGCTTGGGGTGTTTGGGCATGTCAACCAGTTACGCCCCGCGAAAGCCGGAGCCCGAAATGATCGAACTCATTCACCACGCTATCAACTCCGGCGTCACATTTCTCGACACCTCAGACCTCTATGGTCCCCATACCAATGAGATTCTCATCGGCAAGGTTCGTTTTCCTGCCACTCTCCTTCGCTTCCAATTTAGGAACTGGAAATACTATACTGGATGTTTAGTGGTGAGGTTGAAGCTTTTGAATTTCATGTAGAAATTCTTCCTTTTGGATGGATAAATTATTTATCAAGTTTAATGTAGTATTTTGTATCCATAATTGAGAAGGGTTTGTCATGAATTCTAGTTGTAAAGATTGAATTCTAAAGTATCGAAGCGAAAGGGTCAGTTATATTGTCGCTAGAATGGAGTGAAGCTTATAATCCTGCTCTAATATACATATTGTAACTTTTGGTCTTACATATTAGCCTACTTACTTTGTTATGTTAGTTTGTTTAATGGTTCTACAATTTCATGACTAATTCATGGAGTATATTTGCTTCATTTGATATTAATTATAAGGGACCATATAAAACATGATAGACTATTATAATGCATTTGAGAGATAAGAGACCAGGAAGATGAAAAGTAAAGATGATGGACTAATGAAGAGATTTGATCTTCCTTTTCAAAATTTATCAGGTTGATATAATTTGCTCGAGATTACTGGTAAGGTATTTTCTATTTTAATTGACTTCCTGACGATTAATTCGTTATTCTGCCAGTGGGAGCGAGGTGGTCCTTTTGATAAATTTAACAACTATAAACTGAGTGGCAAATCATATTTCGTCGTATAAGAAACGAGGGAGTATTACAACTTGCACTTTACCATACCCATTCAGAGCTTATTAGTGGACGTGTTTCAAAAGCTTCATTTCTGCTCTCATGGCTCTCTTATGCGTATATTCACAATTTGAGTCTTCAACTCGGTTTTAATTTTTCGTTTTTCAGTATACTAAGCCTTATAGAATGCTGTACTAATTCATATTTGTTCTGTATTTAAATATTTTATATTCTTTATATTTAGGCTTTAATTTTATATTTTGGTTATTTTTCTAAATAATCAAAACTAGAAAAGCAAATAGCAAATGCAACTATGGTTTAATTAAATTTTTATAGCAATACTTATTATCTTTTCTTCAAAAAAGTATGAGTAAGCTGAAATACCAAACTCTGTTCTGTATTTAGAGTGGCAGTTTTGCTTACTGATTATCATTTTAGTTCTGTTTTACCTTATGAATATCCCTGTTTTGGAGTGTATTTACAATTTTTACTTAGTTTCTTTCTTAGCAAAGCATAATTTGCCTTAAAATATATGATTTCCCTCTCTAATGTACCTGTGGTTTGACTATGGTGAACTCGAACTCTGACTTACTAGTAGTTGTAACCGTGCAGGCTATGAAAGGAGGCATGAGAGAAAAAGTGCAAATAGCTACCAAGTTTGGGGTAATACTGAAGGATGGAAAGATGGAAGTACATGGCGAACCAGCATATGTGAGGGCTGCATGTGAGGGAAGCTTGAAGCGCCTTGATGTTGACTGCATTGATCTCTATTATGTTCATCGGATTGACACTCGTGTGCCCATTGAAGTCACGGTGAGTACTCTTCAATGGAAACGTTATTCTGGAACTGCATTCAGTGTTATGCTTGATTGCATATTCTGTGACTAGTTCTACTTGTAATTTTACTTTTCAAGCTGCTATATGTGCTTCTGATGAAGATTGTTTACTGCTGAAGATAGTTTTGCTTTCCTTGAAAAGTTCTGATCCAACTGATCAAAGTTTAGTTTTACTCGAAAGATGAACATCTTGCAATGTAGCAGACACCAAAATCACCAACAACTATAGATTTTATAGATCTTTGTTCTTTCCTGTGTATTTGGTGTCTATATATATGTATGATCTGAGGGAGAAAGATATGGAAACAAAGATCATGTGAATATCTCTGTATAAAAAACAATCTAAGTTCTCTTATAGCAACGACGGCTGAAATTTTGTAGAGAGAAATAAACCATTCTATGCAAAACTATATATAGACACAAGTTATTCTAATTATGAATTCTGTCTGAATTGCAGATCTGTTCACTAGAATAATGCTGCCGCTTTTGTAATTGTAATGCAAGGAGTGGTGTTTTCATTCCTTGCTTTCATCCTCTCATTTTCTGGAAACAAATATTATGCTTTCTGATGCCTGTGATACTTTATTATTTGTTATATATTAGGAACTGATTAACAAGACTAGCTGAACCTCAAATGTATTCGACAAAACATTAAGTGTGTGTTTGACAATTATGGCACCGTATTGTGGGACGCAACCTGGTTATTTCTTTTCCCACTGCTTTAGGATCTCAATGTTTGTTAGTGATTCCCACTTCTCAAACAAGTTCAGCTCTTTACATACTTTATCAACCTGTATGCTGTCTGGTCATGCATAAGGATAGTGTAGCACAATATTGAACTGTATCTATCAGTGAGTCAACTTGTAATTATATTTGGTGGTTCAAGTATGCAGTCATATTTGGTTTCTCATCTATTCTGTGCCCATTTTCTTGGCTCCTACTAGGGTTATTACTAATATCTTATATTGTCCCATGCTTGCCAAGATGGGAGAACTGAAGAAATTGGTTGAAGAAGGGAAAATAAAGTATGTTGGCCTCTCGGAGCCCTCTGTTTCAACACTCAGAAGGGCTCACGCTGTTCATCCTATAACTGCTATTCAGATTGAATGGTCATTGTGGGCAAGAGATGTGGAAGAAGAACTAATTCCTGCATGCAGGTAGGAAGCGTTCTCCAATTTATATGTTTCAGAAAACAGTAATATTCTGTGTTCTGCTTTTCATATTTCAGGGAACTTGGTATTGGGATCGTTCCATACAGTCCACTTGGTAAGGGTTTCCTTTCATCAGGTCCCAAGTTGATACAGAATTTGGAAGAGAGTGACTATCGTAAGGTTGGTACATATCAGCACTTTTGCAAGTCCACTCAGAAGACACTAATTCAATTTTTTTTTTGTGCATATAGAGTAACTCTTTTTCTTCATTTATTTTCTTACTCTCACTTGCACCAGTACCTACTAACTTCTTCAGTTTGTTCACCTTCATTTTTTTTTAAATTGTTGAGCTAAAATATTTTTGGGTCAGAAATTGGTTGAGGGTTAAGGCAACGGTAATTATATCTTTAAGATTGAAATTTGATAATTGTCACAAGTATTATCTTTTACTGTAGGGTGTCTGCACTCTTTGTCTTATTTTGGTCACTATTTTTTGGGCTCTCAATGGAGTGCCAAATAAGTCATTCTAGTCCTCCAGGCCCATATTTTAACTGATAATGTTCAAACTTCAAAATAGAAGGGTGGTTTCTGTATTTTGACTATGTAACAATGGCGTGAGTATAACTTCCCATTTTCCACTTTATAGAGATAAGGTTGTGACTTAGTCCATCTTATCATCAATTGATAAGATAGAGTTAAAAAAATATGAACGTATAAATTTATGCGAATCCATATATTAGTCCAATTAATGCGTTCTTTCACTTTTATGAGAGTATCTCCATATAAATCTAATTAGCTATTTTGAGAAGAACCACTAGTAGAACTCTGGAGGATCTATTTTGGATGTCAAAGAAACCACTAGTCATTTTTTCTTGATGGACGCAAAGATCAACATACTAGACCTGAAAAGGATGATAGATCCATTTGTCATACAAGAAAAACATAGCAATCCGTTCATAATTTAAGTTGTACAAAAGCTCTTATGAGGTTCGTAAGCCCTGCCTTTATTATAACTGTCTGATTTGAGTTAATTTTACCTACAGCTCTATTTACCATCATTTAGGTTTCATATGAAATCAGCTAAATTCAACTCTGAACTATATGTTGCACACTTTCCAATTAGTTAGCTGTTGGTCATCATGATTTCAGTTGGAGTTAGGATTGACATCATGATGGATAACACTACAACTTCGGTACTTCAAGATGACACGATACATGACATCTAGGTCATGCTGCACTGTCACTATTTCTTGATTGGCCATTTGATGTTCAGTTTCCAATTCTTGGCTGGTCATTTATTCATGTCTGTTCGATGTTATGCTGTACCAATGTTTATTGTTCAGTTTTTATGGACATAGTAAAGGTAGTCATGGTTCTCTTTCACATGGTCCAAATATCTTTGTTCCTTATGGTTCATGAGGCTCTGGTTCCAAAAGTATTTTTGCATGAAAGATTTTGTATGGATGAATGTTGTTACTTCAACCATGACGATACCAACACTGGTTTCATTTGTATGCTAATATGGCATGTCAATTTTTTGTAGGTTTTCCCAAGGTTCCAGCCTGAACATGTTGAAAATAACAAGGCGGTATATGAACGGATTAGCGGAATGGCTGCAAGAAAAGGCTGCACCCCATCTCAACTATCATTGGCTTGGGTTCATCACCAAGGAGATGATGTGTCCCCCATACCTGGTACCACCAAGGTTGAACACTTCAATGAAAATATTGGAGCTTTATCTGTGAAGTTAACACAAGAAGAGATGACTGAACTCGGTGATTTGGCTGCTGCTGTTAAGGGAGAGAGAAATGTTTTCATGAAAAGCACATGGAAATACGCAGACACGCCGCTGGTTTATGAGCCAAATCAGCCAATTCTATCTTATGAGCGTGTATGAGCTCTATCTGTGGTACGCATCAGAACACCTGCCCGAGTCTATATTGAAGGCTACATTACAATGGAGTAAATCCTGCAGTACTCAAGTAATAGACAATTTATACCTGCTCTGAACTACTAAATGTGTGTTTCTACTCCTATTCTCTATTATCAAAGGTGTGCTACTGATTGCTTAAAAAGTAACTGATGAAATTAGCATATGTTTAGTGGCATGGAGAAGCACTTCATCCTTGGAGCTCCAGCAATGTTAACGGAATTGATTGTTGTGCATTCATCTCATGAAGATGATGAATGTTCAGTGACTTGGGATGGCATCAATATTTTTTTGAAAACATTGTTTTGATGGTCCCAGAAGGTCAGTCTGCAGAGAACTCAGCTTAGATGTTCCCAAGTTTATAAAATATTTTAATATACTTATAAAAAACTAGCACCATCACATGCGATGCACTTATGATAAAGTTACTATTAAATAAAAGGGTAAGGTTCAGTGATTACGAGAAGAAAATAGGAACATGGATTTTTCACGCACTAATGAGTGAACGCCAGTGAAGAAATGAAATACAACACTTAAGGGATGACTAGGAGACACTAGTAATCGAAAATGAGGACATTCAACGGGTGATTTTAGGGTGTTTCCAAACCTTATTCTGCTTAACTAATCCAAAGCTCAATAAGATAGATGAGATGATCAATTCATTAGAGGTGCGTGAGACTAAGAGCATGAACGAGGAACCGTTCCTACCTTTCATGTCTTAAGAGATAAATATAACACTATCACAAATGTACCCATACAGATCATTGACAAGTATCACACACTCTCTTAACATGAGAATTTTAACTAGATTTTGAAAACACATATGGATGTTATACAATTTATCCAATTTTTTTGAATTATTAATTTATAAGCATCTCCTTCATTGGATTTTTATGGAAAAAAAATTATTAAATATATTTTAATTATTAATTAATTTAATTCGTACGGACAAAATGCATAAAATCCTCCTGTGTTTTACAAAGTTTGCAAAAAGCACCTTCCTGTTTTCAGAATAGGCTAAAAGCTCCCATGTGTTTTGTAAAACTCAGCTCAATCGCCCCCTCTCCGTTAAATCCAACTAACGGTGTTAATTTTTTAGAAAATAACCGTTATACCCTTACTTAATATATATTATTTCTTATTTTAGTGACCGTTGGATCTTTTTTTATCAAATATTGATCGTTAGATCTAATCAATTAATCTCATCCCTTAGATTTTAAAAAAATAAATTGTCTATATTCAACATATTATTTAATTTATATTATATATAAATAATTTAAATTTTTTAATAATATATTATTATTATATATTAAAAAAAATAACTAACTACCCCACCTAACTCCCCCTTTACCCCCCCCCCCCAAACCCCTTTACCCCGGCTTCCCCCCACCAAATCTCGTCGCCGGCGACGAGATTTCGATTAAATCATCATATCTCCATAAATTTTTTACCAAATTGAGTGAGGCCGGTCTCATTAGAATCGTCTTGAAGAAACGAGTCTGGTGGTGCTAGTTTGAGACCGAGATTCGATCGGACGAAGACGAATCGACGGAAAATATGTTCGGCAATCGTTGCTTGAGCCCACTCTCTATGATCGACGAAAACTCAAATTGAAGGTATGAAAATGTTCGTCTTGAAGAGAGAATTCTAATGGTACCATTGGGAGTCGGAAATTCTTCCGGACGGCGCCGGAAACTTGTTTCGAAGTTTCCAGCGAAAAAGGGCGAAATACCAAATTTTCTTTTTTTTTTTAATTTTTTAATTAATTTTAATTATATTAGTTAAAATATATTTTAGTTAATTAATAATATTTTAGATAATTATATAATTAAATATTTTGGCTAATTAATAGTAATTATAATAATAATTATTGTAATTAAATATATATTTTAATTAATTAAAAATAATAGTTAGATTTAATAATTAATAATTACAAAATTATTTGAATTTAAATATAATTTAATTTAATATTTCAATTTAAATTTAATATGTCAAAATTTAATTTATTTTTTAAGGTGAGAAATGACAAAAGAAATACACAAAACAAACAAAAAACCCCTTTCTGTGTTATATAGACCCATGGAGGGTATTTTGGTCCAAAAAATTATTAAATATCAACCTAAATCGAAGAAAAAGACCATCAAACGCAGCAGACGCGCGTCTTCTTCACTTCCCGTTAGTTGCTGACAGAATAGGGGTTTTTTGGTGACTAAAACAAAACAGGAGGGAGATTTTAGCCTATTCTGAAAACAGGGAGGTACTTTTTGCAAACTTTTTAAAACATAGAGGAGTTTTATGCATTTTGTCCTAATTCGTACGCAGCCCGTGGTATGCGCTAGCATCCTTTTATTTTATTTAATTTGTAAATAAGCACGTGCTAGTACAATATATATTTGGGTAAAGGAAGCACGTGTTGTTTGTTCATTTACGCGCAATGGCCATACAATACATGTCGAAACACAACTTTCTACTCTCTCCGCCACTTAACTGCCTTCCCCGTTTCTCTTTTCGTTCATCAGTTACAATTCAGTTCAAAATCATTGCGTCTCAAACGGGAGTGAATGTGCCGAGAATCAAGCTGGGTTCTCAGGGCCTTGAGGTGTCGAAACAAGGGTTGGGGTGTCTGGGCATGTCAACCAGCTACGCCCCGCGAAAGCCCGAGCCCGAAATGATCGAACTCATCCACCACGCTATCAACTCCGGCGTCACATTTCTCGACACCTCCGACGTCTATGGTCCTCATACCAATGAGATTCTCCTCGGAAAGGTTTGTTTTCCTGCTACTCTCCTTCGCTTCCTATTTAGCAACTAGAAATGCTTTTACTGAATGTTTAGTAGTGAGGTTGAAGCTTTTGAATTTGACTTAGAAAATCTTCCTTTTTCATGTATAGATTATTTATCAAGTTGAATGAGTATTATATATCCATAATTGAGAAGGGTTTTTCGTGAAGTTGTAAAGATTGAATTCTAAGCATCCAAGCGAAAGGGTCAGTTATTTTGTCACGAGAACGGAGTGAAGCTTATAATCCTGCACTAATATACATATTGTAACTTTTGGTTTTACATATTAGCCTATTTACTATGTTATGTTAGTTTGTTTAATTGTTGCTACAATTTCATGACGAATTCATTGAGTATATATGCTTAATTTGATATTAATTGTAAGGGAACATATAAAAGATGGTGGACTATTATAATGCATTGAGAGGTAAGAGAACAATAAGATGGAAAGTAAAGATGATGGACTAATGAAGAGATTTGACCTTCCTTTTCAAATTTATCAGGTTGATATAATTTGCTCGAGATTACTGGTAATGTATTTTCTATTTTAATCACCTGATAAATTTGCTCGAGATTACTGGTAATGTATTTTCTATTTTAATTGACTTCCTCACGATTAATTCATTAATCTGCCAGTGGGAGTGAGGTGGTTCTTTTTGATAAATTAACAAATATAATTAAGTGGCTAATCATAGTCGTCGTATAAGAAACGAGGGAGTATTACAACTTGCACTTTACCATACCCATTCACAGCTTATTAGTGGACGTGTTTCAAAGCTTCATTTCAGCTCACATGGCTCTCTTATGCGTACATTCACAATTTGAGTCTTCAACTCGGTTTTAATTTTTCGTTTTTCAGTATACTAAGCCTTATAAAATGCTGTACTAATTCATATTTGTTCTGTATTTCAATATTTTATATTCTTTATATTTATGCTTTTACTGTATATTTTGGTTATTTTTCTAAATAATCAAAACTAAAAAAATAGCAAATAGCAAATGCAACTATGGTTTAGTTAAATTTTTATAGCAATATCTTCAAAAAAGTATCAGTAAACTGAAATACCAAACTCTGTTCCGTATTTGGAGTGGCAGTTTTGCTTACTGATTGTCATTTTAGTTCAGTTTTACCTGATGAATGTTCCTGTTTTAGAGTGTATTTACAGCTTTTACTTAGTTTCTTTCTTAGCAAAGCATAATTTGCCTTAAAATATATGATTTCCTCTCTAATGTACTTGTGGTTTGACTATGTGAACTCAAACTCTGACTTACTAGTAGTTGTAACCAGTGCAGGCTATGAAAGGAGGCATGAGAGAAAAAGTGCAAATAGCTACCAAGTTTGGGGTAATACTGAAGGATGGAAAGATGGAAGTACATGGCGAACTGGCATATGTGAGGACTGCATGTGAGGCAAGCTTGAAGCGCCTTGATGTTGACTGCATTGATCTCTATTATGCTCATCGGATTGACACTCGTGTACCCATTGAAGTCACGGTGAGTACTCTTCAACAGAAACGTTATTCTGGAACTGCATTCAGTGTTATGCTTGATTGTATATTCTGTGACTAAGGTGTACTTGTAATTTTAGTCTACAAGCTGCTGTATGTGCTTCTGATTAAGATTGTTTACTTCTGAAGATAGTTTTGCATTTTCCTTGTCTTTTTTCTTTGAAAAGTTATGATCCGACTGATCAAAGTTTAGTTTTACTTGAAAGATGAAGATCTCGCAATGTAGCAGACACCAAAATCACCAACAACTGTAGATTTTATGGATCTTTGTTCTTTCCTGTGTATATGGTGTCTATATATATGTATGATGTGGGGAAGAAAGATACAAAAACAGAGATCGAGAGCATATTTCTGTATAAATAACAATCTAAGTTTTCTTATTGCAACCGCGGCTGAAAATTTTGTAGAGAGAGTAAACCATTTCTATGGAAATATAGTTTAATTAGACCCAAGTTATTCTAATTATGAGTTCTGTCTGAATTGCAGCTCTGTTCACAAGAATAATGCTGCCATTTTTGTGATTGTGTAATGCAAGGAGTGGTGTTTTCATTACTTGGTTTCATCCTCTGATTTTCTGGAAACAAATATTATGCTTTCTGATGCCTGTGATACTTTATCATTTGTGTTATATATAGGAACTGATTAACAAGACTAGCTGACCTCAAATGTATTTGGAAAAACATTCAGTTTGTGATTGACAAGTACAGTATCAGATTGTGGGACATGAACCTGGTTGTTTCTTTTCCCACTGCTCTATGATCTCAATTTTTGTTAGTGGTTCCCACTTCTCAAACAAGTTCAGCTCTATACATACAACTCATGCATAAGGATAGTGTAGTACAGAATGGAACTGTATCTATCAGTGAGACAACTTGTAAATATATTTGGTGGTTCAAGTATGTAGTCATATTTGGTTTCTCTATTCCGTGCCCATTCTCTTGGTTTCTATTGGGGTTATTACTATATCTTATATTGTCTCATCCTTGCCAAGATGGGAGAACTAAAGAAATTGGTTGAAGAAGGGAAAATAAAGTATGTTGGCCTCTCGGAGCCCTCTGTTTCAACACTCAAAAGGGCTCACACTGTTCATCCTATAGCTGCTATTCAGATCGAATGGTCATTGTGGGCAAGAGATGTGGAAGAAGAACTAATTCCTACATGCAGGTAGGAAGCTTTCTCCAATTTATATGTTTTGAGAAAATAGTAATATTCTGTGTTTGCTTTTCATATGATTTCAGGGAACTTGGTATTGGGATCGTTCCATACACTCCACTTGGTAAGGGTTTCCTTTCATCAGGTCCCAAGTTGGTACAGAATCTGGTAGAGGGTGACAGTCGTAAGGTTGGTGCATATCAGCACTTTTGTAAGTCCACTCAGAAGACAAGAATTCAATTTTTGTGCATATTAAGTAACTCTTTTTCTTCATTTATTTGCTTAATCTCACTTGCGCCGGTGCCTATTCCTAACTTCTTCAGTTTGTTCACCTTCAATTTTTTTAAGTTGCCGAGCTAAAATATTTTTGCGTCAGAAATTGGTTGAGGGTTAAGGCAAAGGTAATTATATCTTTAAGATTGTCATTTGATACTTGTCGCAAGTATTATCTTTTATTGTAGGGTGTCTTCACTCTTTGTATCATTTTGGTCACTATTTTTTGGCTCTCAATGGAGTGCCAAATAAGTCATTCTAGTCTTCCAGGCCCTGATTTTGACTGATAGGATGTATCAGTGTAAATGTTCAAACTTCACAAGAAGGGTGGTTTCTGTATTTTGACTATGTAACAGGGGAGTCAGTATAACTTGCAATTTTCCACTTTATAGAGATAAGGCTGTGACTTCTCATCAATTGATAAGATAGACAGAGTTAAAAGAATATGAAGGTGTAAATTTATGCGACTCCAATATTAATGACCGATTAATGCAGTCTTTCGCTTTAAAGAGAGTTTCTCCTTATAAATCTAATTAGCTATTCTGAGAAGAACCACTAGTAGAACTCTGGAGGATCTGTTGTGGATGTCAAAGAAACCACTAGTCATTTTTTCTTGATGGACACAAAGATCTCAACATACCATACCTGAAAAGGATGATAGATCTATTTGTCATACAAGAAATGCATAGCAAATCGAATCATAATTTAAGTTGTACGAAAGCTCTTATTAGGTTGGTATTAGGCTCCCTTTATTATAACTGTCTGATTTGAGTTAGTTCCCTGCAACTCTCAGCTATATGAAATCAGTTCACTGCAACTCTCAGCTATATGTTGTACACTTTCCAATTATTTAGTTGATGGTCATCATGATCTCAATTGGAGTTAGGATTGACATCTAGGTGATGCTGCACTATCTGGTGTTTCTTGATTGGCCATTTGATGTTCAGGTCCAATTCTTGACTGGTCATTAATTCATGTGTGTTCGATGTTATGCTGTAACAAAGTTACTTGTTCAAGTTTTCATGGACATGGTAAAGGCAGGGGCCCCTTCAGATGGTCCAAATATCTTTGTTCCTTATGGTTCATGAGGCTGTTGTTCCAAGAGTATTTTGCATGAACGATTTTGTATGGACGAATGTTGTTACTTAACCAAGATGATACCAACACTGGTTTCATTTGTATGCTAATAAAGTATGTCAAAATTTTTGTAGGTTTTCCCAAGGTTCCAGCCTGAAAATTTTGAAAGTAACAAGGTGGTATATGAACGAATTAGTGAAATGGCTGCAAGGAAAGGGTGCACCCCATCTCAACTATCATTGGCTTGGGTTCATCACCAAGGAGATGATGTGTCCCCCATACCTGGTACCACCAAGGTTGAACATTTCAATGAAAATATTGGAGCTTTATCTGTGAAGTTAACACAAGAAGAGATGACTGAACTCAGTGATTTGGCTGATGCGGTTAAGGGAGAGAGAAATGTTTTCATGAAAAGCACATGGAAATATGCAGACACACCGCTGGTTTATGAGCCAAATCAGGCAAGTCTATCTTATGAGCGCGTATGAGCTCTACAACACCTGGCCGACTCTATCTTGAAGGCTACAATGCAATGCAACAAATCCGGCAGTTCTCAAGTAATAGACAATTTATACCTATTCTGTACTACTATAAATATGTGTTTACACTCCTATTCTCTATTGTCAAAGGTGTATCTACTGATTACTTGAAAAGTAACAAATGAAATAAGCATATATTTACCGGCATGGAGAAGCACTTCATCCTTGGAGCTCCAGCAATATTAACAAAATTGATTGTTGTGCATTCATCTCATGAAGATGATCAGTGTCCAGTGACTTGGGATGGCATCAAAGTGTTTTTTTTTTTAATACCTTCATTATTTTGATGGTCCCAAAAGTTCATTCTGCAGAGCACTCAACTTAATAGAGTCTTATTGTTTATTGTCGAATGAACCAAGTACTTGAGAATCATCTGTTGCAATAGTGTAGTTGGAGGAAATTCGTAAAATCGAATGTTTGAAAAATCCATTAACAAGATAATCAAAACAAGATATGGATTTATAAAGACTTAATTTTATTTTGAAAGCAAATTGGGGTTGACCAATGAACAATGGTGGTACTATTTCTACTTTCCTTAAAAATTATAGCACCTAAAATGCTCCCAATGAAAAAATTTTAGAACCAAAACTGCTACTATCTCAAAAAGTAAAGTACTGAAGGTGAAAGTAAGTTATCAAAAGTGCAAATCTCTGAAAAGTACAGTACAAAAATCTTATTAACTCTGTTTTATAATATAAAAAGAGCATAATAACAAGATATATTATGAAACAAGAATAGATGACACGAAATAGACTCCTAAGAATAAAACCAAGAATGAAATTTAAATTATGAAATCAAAAGTAACAACACAAAGGTAAAATATAATATTTTGTATACGAAAATGTGAAAGTATGAAATTAAATAAGTATGTAAATAGTATCATGAAAAAAAAATTAAAATGCACTTCAAATAATTTATGGTAAAATATGATTAACATATATGGGATCTCACAATATAAGAACTGATTCTTCGGATATATTTTATTAAATCCAAAACAATTATTAACATCATTAAAAATTAATAATTTTAAATATAAAAAATTCAAAATATAATATGGAGTAATAAAATAACATCGAACATAAAAAAAAATGCAAACAAAAAGTAATCAATTCCTATTAAATCAATGTTACGTATCAAAAATCCAAAATAAGGATTTAAGCTTTTAACTAAATATTTTTGTGATAACACCGGATAGTCTTTTATAGTTTAGTATTTTTCCTTCTGAATTAATGATTTTAATTAAAATCATGTATAATAATAAGTGAACAAAACATACAAATGTTTAATTTTAAAGATTAATTTTCTATTTAATAGTAATTTTTTTATACGCGTGATAGTTGCTAGTTTTTGAAAAGTATATTAAAATATTTTATAAACTTAAGAAGATCTTTTCATACTTTAGGACGTAAAAAGCACTCCAAAATAGAGATTTAATAAAGTTTTGGACAAATAAATTGAACAAAAACCTGAACTTTTATTAAAAAAGTATTAAAATTTTTCTTTCTCTCTTGGATGAGATAAATGTTTAGCCTCCCATTAATAAGACTATACTATTTGGAGAAATCATATACACGGTAAAACTAAACGCTCAGAATTTTTTATGACTATTATTTTGATGAGTTGGGAAAATATTTCGATGATCTCCATGTACTAGCTCTCTATTTAATTTGATGAGTTGGGAAAATATGTCTGTTTTTGTATAATAAATAGATTATTCGTCAGTTAAAATTCACTAAATTTGTTGATATTAAAATATGAATAAATTTTAATATTTACACTCAATTGGCTTATTGCAGGTCAAATAAATCTTTTGTAATTGAACTATCCTTATAATAACGAAGTTATATCTCCTCACATCTATTAAGGTGTGAATGTATAAAAATAATTTAATAATAAAAATATTTATTTGACATGTAATAAGTTAATCGATGGTAAATATGAACTTTTATTTAATTTTTTATTAATAATATCAAATTTCATAAAATTTAACTATTAATATTCATTAGATAGTAAGTATCAAGTTAATTATGCGAGACGAAAGGAAGTTTAAAAAGAAGCACGAAGGTTAGACAAAGACAGCATCACTGATTGGATAGAGGGAGAGACTGGAATGGTCCGGCAAAGTCTTGTTTTAATCAGACATCAACAATTCAACATAGACCACAACAAGACGGAAAGATACAGAGGAATAAGACAGACAGCTCGTGGCCTTGTGGTGCCAATTGATGATAGCCTTTAATCACCGAAAAAGCTCTCGGCGGAACTCCCCCGGCCCGGAAGTGATTTCCTTTTGTTTCAATGGCAGCTGATAAAAACAAAATTTAGAAGTATTATATTAATTTTTTATATTATAAAAAAATATTTATAATTATGACAAAGTTGTGGGAGTGATGGTAATTATTCTTATAATAATTACGTGGAGAATCAAAACCTTTCTGGATCTCTCAAGAGTCGAGACACTCCCGCCTCAGTTGACAACCCAATTGCGGGCCCTCGCTATCATTCCCAATCTCCTTTTCCATTTTCATATATTTTCAGGTACCCTAACACTCAATTTTCTTCTTTAATTCAGTCCTTGATAATGGGATATCAATTAGTTTGTATATAGTCCTCACCGGATAGAAGATTTTGGCTGTGGAACTGCTGTTAGAGTTTTCATGTTT
Organism: Sesamum indicum; assembly: GCF_026168435.1. Classification (NCBI taxonomy): domain Eukaryota; kingdom Viridiplantae; phylum Streptophyta; class Magnoliopsida; order Lamiales; family Pedaliaceae; genus Sesamum; species Sesamum indicum. The sequence continues at coordinate 25,627,236 of NC_142659.1, read as the reverse complement.
TTCCCATCATATGTTTTGGGTCGAAAGTCGTCATACTCGGTATTATCTGTATAAATTGGATGGCTACTTCGTGCTCTGTGTATGTTTGTTTCTCTCTATGCTGATACGCTTGAAATAGAATCGACCAAAAAATTTCGTGGCGTTGAGTAGAACTTCGGCTTATGTTATTGAGAATTCATGGCCCTTTTACTCAATTTTATGGTACATGGATTTTGTATGTTCAAATGGTAGAGTGATGCCCTCAAATACTTCTGTAGTTTCTATGCTGTGCCTATTCGGACCTTGTTCTTCGTCTTCATTTTACATTAGGTATCGGGATTGGAGTGGGATGGGGAGGCTCGGTTGTTTACTTACTTTTGGCGCTGAATATTGTATTAATACTATACAGTATTCAATTGACCACATTTTGTCAACATACAGTTATTGGCAATAATTGTAGGAGAGCTTCATTGAACTTTCCCAGGAACTAAGAACGTATTACACTTTTGCATGTTCTTTCCTTTTACCATTATTATATATGAAAGGCCCATTTAATAAATCCCAGATGAAACTTCTGAAACGTTTCCATAAGGGTTGTTCATTTGTTTTATAAGCAGAACTATTCAGTCAATTCCATAGCAATTGAGGCTTAATAATTTTAAGTGTGGTGCTAAAATTTTATGCCTGTGCACTCAGCTTCTTCTCTTCGCAGGTATGCATTTATTCACATATCATTATTTCTACTCATTTACATGTTGTTTAGGAGTCCTTTGGACTTCGGGCGTGTGATCTCTGCATTTATTTGAGGGCATCACTCTGTAAGTGAGGTAGGTAGCTGTTGTGACCTCTGCAACCATAAACACAGAACAGAAAGTGGTTCGAGAGAATAGTGAAAGATGAATTGAACCATTAAGAAGGAAAAAGAAAAAAAAATTGAACAATTAAGAAGGACAAAGAAAAAATTTAACAATTAAGAAGGAAATAAACAGTGTAGAAAAGAAAGAGGGAAAGGATGGGAAAAAAGAGGAGAAAACAAACGAAGAAAAATTAGCATAATGGCTCTGTAAAGAAAACATTGGCAAGGGGGAAAAAGAGAATAAGGTGGAGAAATAAAGTTGAATTTACATGGAGCTACTTCACATGAATTCAGACCAATAAAACTATGCAAGATATCATAAAAAAAATTGTGATTTGGATTTTCAGGGATTTGAAACTCAGTCATGCTTATTAGCTTTGATGTGAGGTTTAGTACTAGCTTAATTCGCTTAAAGGTTTTTATGTAAATTTTTATGACATTTTTACTGGATTAGGTTTATAAATAGGAGGTGAAGAATTCAATGGTACAAACTAAGAATGGCTTTGGGGCTTATAGGGCTCAAATGATACAGAGATCATGTGTAGGTGTTCTGGTACTTAACTAGCACCACTAGAGCTGGAAATGTTTTATAAGCTAGACTTAGCTAGGTATAATGTTTCTTTCATTGTCAATCTTGTGGCTTTGCCATAGTTTTGACATCTAAATCATTTCTTCTATAGTTCCAGAGTGCCTATATGTGTAGTTTATCCTGTGTTGTATGGAGATTCAAGGACTTTTCATGTTATGTTATTTTGCTTTTTGATAATCTATAATTCCCTAATCCCTAGACATGCAGACAAACATCCATGTGCAGCATCATATACGCTTGAGAATTTGATTCTTAGTTGTAGTGTATATTCTCTCCCTTTATTTCTCTTTTACATTTGACAGGCTGCTATACCTGAAAGTCATCCTGGGATAGACCAACAAGCTTGCTTAAATCTTTTGTATACTATTATTTCTCAGGTGATAACTAATGGGGAGTGTCGATGGAGGGAAGCTCAGATTTTGCATTGATAGAGGGGGCACATTCACTGATGTGTATGCCGAAATTCCTGGTAGATCTGAAGGGCGAGTAATGAAGCTGCTGTCTGTAGACCCAGCTAACTATGATGATGCCCCAGTAGAAGGAATTAGAAGGATTCTAGAAGAATTTACTGGACAAAAGATTCCTCGAAGTTCAAAGGTCCCCACGGATAAGATTGAATGGGTAAGGATGGGAACAACAGTGGCAACAAATGCATTGTTAGAAAGGAAAGGGGAAAAAATTGCACTCTGTGTGACCCAAGGCTTCAAGGATTTGCTGCAGATTGGTAACCAGGCCCGCCCAAATATCTTTGACCTCACTGTATCAAAACCATCAAATCTTTATGAAGAGGTTGTGGAAATTGATGAGAGAGTTGAGCTTGTTCTTGCCAAGGACGTAAAGGTAGATTCTTCTGCATCAATAGTTCAGGGTATTTCAGGTGAGCTTGTCAGGGTTGTGAAGCCACTTAATGAGGAAGCTTTAAAACCTTTGCTCAAGGGTCTACTGGAAAAAGGCATTACCTGCTTAGCGGTAGTTTTACTACATTCATACACTTACCCACACCATGAGATATCAGTTGAAAAGTTGGCAATGAGTTTGGGATTTAAACACGTGTCTTTGTCGTCTGCTTTGACTCCCATGGTTCGAGCTGTCCCTCGGGGTTTCACCGCATGCGTGGACGCCTACCTGACTCCAGTTATTAAAGAGTATTTAAAAGGATTTATATCTAAGTTTGATGAGGGTCTATCTAAACTGAATGTTTTGTTTATGCAATCAGATGGTGGATTGGCCCCAGAAAGTAGATTTTCTGGTCATAAAGCTGTTTTATCTGGTCCTGCAGGTGGAGTTGTTGGATACTCACAGACACTCTTTGGGCTTGAGACAGAAAAGCCCCTTATTGGCTTTGACATGGGTGGTACATCTACTGATGTGAGCCGTTATGCTGGCAGTTATGAACATGTTATAGAAACCCAAATTTCTGGAGCAATAATTCAAGCACCTCAGCTTGAGATTAACACAGTAGCTGCTGGCGGTGGATCAAAACTAAAATTCCAATTTGGAGCTTTCAGGGTGGGTCCAGAATCAGTTGGTGCCCATCCAGGACCTGTTTGTTATCGTAAGGGAGGGGAACTGGCTGTTACCGATGCAAATCTTATCCTAGGATATGTCATTCCTGATTATTTCCCGTCAATCTTTGGCCCAAGTGAAGATCAGCCATTAGATATCAATGCAACTAGAGTTGAGTTTGAGAAACTTGCAAAACAAATCAATTTCTACAGAAAGAATCAGGATCCAGCAGCAAAGGATATGACGGTGGAGGAAATTGCTCAGGGATTTGTTAATGTTGCAAATGAGACCATGTGCCGCCCTATTCGACAATTGACTGAGATGAAAGGTCACGAGACAAAGAATCATGCTCTTGCTTGCTTTGGAGGTGCTGGACCCCAACATGCCTGTGCTATTGCCAGATCCTTGGGCATGAAAGAGGTACTAATTCACAAGTTTTGTGGGATTTTAAGTGCATATGGGATGGGAATGGCAGATGTTGTGGAGGAAGAACAGGAACCATATTCTGCTGTTTATGGTCCTGAATCTGTGTTGGAGGCCTCTAACAGAGAAGCAACTCTATTGAAACGTGTAAAAAAGAAGCTGCTAGTGCAAGGTTTTAAAGAGGAAAATATTACAACTGAAACATATCTAAATCTAAGATATGAGGGAACAGACACTGCAATTATGGTAAAGTGCCCTATAAATGAAAATGGATCTAGAGGAGATTACGCTGTTGAGTTTGTTAACTTATTTCAACAGGAATATGGATTTAAACTCCAAAACAGGAATATCCTGATATGTGATGTGAGAGTTCGTGGTATTGGAGTCACTAACATACTTAAGCCCCAAGCTCTAGAGCCTGGTTCAGGGACACCAAAAATTGAAGGTCGATATAAGGTTTATTTTGGGAATGGCTGGCACGATACACCTCTGTTCAGGCTGGAAAATTTGGTATATGGTCATGTCATCTGTGGTCCTGCTGTAATCATGAATGGTAATAGTACTGTCATAGTAGAACCTAGCTGTAAGGCTATTATTACAAAATATGGCAACATAAAGATTGAGATAGAGTCAATCCATAATGTAGTGCAAGTAGCAAAAGAAGTTGCAGATGTTGTGCAACTCTCGATATTCAATCATAGATTTATGGGGATAGCTGAACAGATGGGACGCACCCTACAGCGAACTTCAATATCAACAAATATTAAAGAAAGATTGGATTTCTCTTGTGCTCTTTTTGGTCCTGATGGTGGTCTAGTTGCAAATGCTCCTCATGTTCCTGTGCATTTAGGGGCTATGTCCAGCACAGTCAGGTGGCAACTGAATTACTGGGGTGACAATTTGAATGAAGGCGATGTTCTTGTTACAAATCATCCTTGTGCTGGAGGCAGCCATCTGCCAGATATAACTGTTGTTACTCCTGTTTTTGATAAGGGGAAACTGGTATTCTTTGTTGCAAGTAGAGGGCATCATGCAGAGATTGGAGGAATTACTCCTGGAAGCATGCCGCCATTCTCGAAGTCCATATGGGAGGAAGGAGCCGCAATCAAAGCATTCAAGCTTGTGGAAAAGGGGGACTTTCAAGAAGAAGGTATCAGCCAACTTCTCCTATTTCCATCTGCTGATGAATCAGCTCATAAGATCCCTGGGACACGCAGGCTTCAAGATAATTTATCAGATCTGCATGCACAAATAGCTGCAAACCAAAGAGGGATTTCACTTATTAAGGAGCTTATTGAGCAATATGGTCTGGAAACTGTTCAGTCATACATGAAACATGTCCAGGTTAATGCTGAAGGTGCAGTGAGAGAAATGCTCAAGTCTGTTGCTGCTAAAGTTTCCTCTGAGTCTGCTAAAGTTGAAGGAGATTCGGTGATCATTGAAGAAGAAGATTCCATGGATGATGGGTCCATCATACATTTGAAACTCACAATTGATGGGCAGTCAGGAGAAGCACTTTTTGATTTTTCTGGGACAAGCCCAGAAGTTTATGGGAATTGGAATTCCCCTGAGGCAGTTACAGCTGCTGCTGTCATTTACTGTCTGCGCTGTTTGGTGAATGTTGATATTCCTCTTAATCAGGGATGCTTGGCTCCTGTAAAGATATATATTCCTCCAGGTTGTTTTCTCTCTCCAAGTGATAAGGCTGCGGTGGTTGGTGGTAATGTTTTAACATCACAAAGGATAACTGATGTTGTTCTTACAGCCTTTCAAGCTTGTGCTTGTTCACAGGGTTGCATGAATAATTTAACCTTTGGGGATGATACTTTTGGCTACTATGAGACAATTGGAGGTGGAAGTGGTGCTGGCCCCAGCTGGACTGGTACTAGTGGGGTGCAGTGCCACATGACTAATACTCGTATGACTGATCCTGAGATATTTGAGCAGAGATATCCAGTTCTATTACATAGATTTGGATTAAGGGAGAACAGTGGCGGTGCTGGAGTTCATAGAGGAGGTGATGGAATTGTTAGGGAAATAGAATTCAGACGCCCTGTTGTTGTTAGTATTCTATCGGAAAGGCGTGTACTTGCCCCAAGAGGGCTAAAGGGCGGAAAAGATGGAGCTAGAGGAGCTAATTACCTTATTACTAAGGACAAACGCAAGGTATATCTCGGAGGGAAAAACACAGTTGAGGTGCAAGCTGGGGAAATTCTTCAGATTTTAACTCCAGGTGGCGGTGGATGGGGTTCCTTATGAACAACACATGCTATCTGTTTTCTGTAAGCGGTTTGCATATCTTTCTTGTCTTGCATCAGTATTACTAATGTCTTCCCTACAGGGTGTGCTATGTATGAAGTCCGTGAGCTCCCTTAGGGACATGGATGAATAATAAAACTGACATTCTGTCTGTATTCTTTCAGTGGGTATATGCATTAATATGATGTTAATTCTGTTCTCAGCTTATAGCTTTTGAAGTTTGCTTCTTTCTCTGTCTTTTTTTTTTTTTTTTTTTTTTTATGATGATGAATGCTTTTGTAGTTCGTGTCAATTGCTTTGTAAACATGAAGTTGCTCTTGTCTCCTTTTCAAGATGTTAAGAGCTTCAGATACGGTATATCCTGTGAAAGGTCAGGCAAATAACTAACTGATCGCCATTATTGTTTGGCTTTTGCAGCCAATCCTGAAAGTCGTTGTTATGGTCTCAACTTATCCAAGGACAAGACCTAAATGTAAACTGCAAGTTTTGACTTGCGTGAAATCAGATTGTTCGCATAAATACCATTCTTTTAAGGGATAATTACATTTACACCCCCTGATCTATAGTCTATCTACACAAACCATCTTGTCTTTTGTATAATTACAAAAACTATAGATCAATGAGTCTCAATGTAATTATCCCTTATTTTAATCTAAGAGAAAAGGATTCTTACAACTTTGTGGCATTTCATGAGAACTTACCTTGTTTGTTCAATTTGTTGGCACTCTAGGCAAATTCTATTAATTGCTTATATTTAGCATTCAGTGTTTTGTACATGTTCAGGATCCTCTGCATCTGCTTCAGATTCAACTTTATTTCACCCGTATCTTGAAATCTATTTATAGAAACCAAGCTTGAAACTTGTGTATAGCTAAACAGAAATATGTTTTGTGTTGGCCTTTAAGTTTTTTCCTTTGTTTCAACTGATGTGATTGTGATTAAGCTGTCATTTAATATCGATCAAAGAGTTCATGGTGGACGACATAATTATGCTTTTTTAGTTGATTCCCAACATATTTGTTTTCCGAAGTTAGGATTTGGATGCAACTGTGTTAGGTTTCCAATATTGATGTTGGCTTTTCTCTTTTTCATTTTATCATAATTTAGAATTAAAAGGTTGCACCAGTGTGATGTTCTTGTTTTGTTGGTGCCTAGATTAAGACAGTAAAAGAGTTCTGATGTTTGGCAACACTGAGCCAATTGTTTTATAATTTTTAACTAACCAGCAGTCATGGTTAAAGCTTGAACTCTGGAAATACGTGACCATGAATGAATTGGTTAAAGCTTTATGCTATGTGGTACTGCAGTATGAGAGTTAGGAGTCTATTGACTGCCCTGTGACAGTAAGCAATTGAAATCATTACAAAGTCTGGCATCTTGATATATCATGCTCTGATAATTTGGACTGGGAAATGTGGGAAACATGACCCCAAAGTAAAGAGATTTGTATATGGAACAGGAACAGGGCAGATCATTAGCACATTTAAAATCTGTCATTTGCCCTTGTTTGGTTTTGTTTTTATTCACTTTTTAATTTTCAGTGTTTTCAAGTGAATTTTTGTTCTTGTATCGGAAAACAAGTGAATTTTTGTTCTTGTATCGGAAATGAAAATATGTATTCTGATGATGGTTTTTCGTTACGAGTAGATGTGGTAAAATGGAAAATGTGTTTGGGATTAGTTATTTGCAATAGTTCCTCCCAGGGCCGAACCAATATTAGAATGTGAAAATTGAGAAGAAAGAGGAAAGTAAAAATTGGTGACATGATTTGAAAAATAGAGAAATTGAAGTAGTACTTTTTCTCTCTACTTTTTATTTTTCTTGTATTTTATTTCTTGTCAATTCTATGTATTCTAATTATTTTCTGCTTGTCTAATTATTATCCATTTTGTTGTACGTCACTTCTTCATTAAGGGCTCTTGGCACTCGAATCAGTTCAATAGAATTTTCTTTTTGTGTTTGGTATTCAATAGTTGTGAATTGTTAATGTGATGTATGTTAAATATGTAGCTGATGTGAATTTTGTAATTATATCGTGGTTGGAGTTTTATGATTATAATTTAGTATGGTAAATGATTAGTTTTAATATTATTAATGATTTTCTATTATATTTTTTTATTTTTATTAGTTTTCATAATTATAAATATTTGCCCATAAGCTTTACAAATCCATCATACAAAGGTTTGATATTTTCATCTTTGAAGAAAAATGCAAATTGTAGATTCTAAGTACCATTTTGTTTCTAAAAACAGCATTTTCTTTATCCATCCTCAGACCGATTGGATTGTGCAGGTTTCTGTATTGGTGGGTTTGGCCTTGGAGAGAGTATGGACGAACGCCCTGCTCTTCTCAATGCTATTTCAGTAGAAAGTCATTAGTCCCATGCTGATATCTTCTTTGCATTACTGTTGTACGATTTAAAAGAAAGGCATTGCTTCACAAGAGAAGCGGTTTATGATATCTGTGAACCTCCGAGATTATGTATAGGATAAAAAGTCCATATCATCAATAAATTCCCTCAAAGTCACGTATCATGTAAAAAATTAGGTGTTGCAGATTTTTGAGATGGAGAATTTCAAGAGAAAAATGGTGTAATCTGTAAAGGAAACATTAAATTGGCAACTTCCATATTTAAGGCGTAGTATAGATTCAATTTTGCTCATGCTTATATTTGTTGTTTTGGTCTTTAGTTTCATTACTATCTCTTACTGCACTCTTATAATTTGATGCAATCTGGTTAAACTACTTCAAAAATCTATATGCATCGCATTTTTCATCTTTGGTGTGTGTCTTGGGGTTTCAAAAAGATATTAATATTTGTATATCCATGTATTAGTGTAGTTGGTGAAACTTCCTTGTTAAGCCTATTCTATTGATGATGCTGTGCATTAGTACATTGAAAGTTACATGTATTACTGCAGGGAACCATAACGACTCTCTCTTCAACAGGGTTGAATATGTTAACTAGAGTTGCAAAGTTACACTTGGCTAAAAACATGGCTGTATCAGTAAATATTTCTTCTTTGGGTTTAGCAAGTTCCTACGGCAAATTCCCATGGCATAAATCTTGAGGAATTGATGAATTGCATCCTTGGGTGGTTTACATATTAGATTTTAAATATATGTCTAGAAGGCAAAACCAAAAAACTGTTGATACATTGTTTCTGATATTAAAAGTGAAGTTAACTAGCAGTAAGACTGCATGAAAAGAAATTCCAAGCCCGGAAGCATTGTGTTTTAAGTGGTAGACAGAGTAGCTGTTAAAGATGATATTATTTGATGAAGATTTGTAGAGGAACAGCCCTTGAAGAAAGTAAGGTTCTCTGGTTGACCATATTGCTTTGATGCAGGGTAGTATGATAAAGGGAAAAATAAAATCTGCTAAGATATTCATATTGATCCTAATTGATAATTGATTTACTTCAAATGATGCTACTGTTATTTTAGTGACGTTCTACTCTTATTAATGCATTTGTTTATCTGTATAAGTTGGCATATTCTTATGTGCTTAGTCATTTCTTTTCTTGTACCGGAGGAAAAGCCACGCCAAATATGTGGTCTTGGACTTGCAGGTATTCACTAATCTTATATTTACCATTTGTTTGCCTCTTTCCTTGAATCTCTCCATCTCAAAGTTTTGCAGCTTGAGTAGGTCCACAGGTTTGTATTTGATCCAACATATAAGACCTTTGTTGTATTTGATCCACCATATCGACTCTTAGGCACCTGCACTTTTGGTTATGATGGAATAATTTGTTTGCATGGACCCTCCTTTTTCTAGTTTTTAGACCTTGACTGTCATTGATCTTCATCTGCTTAGCTATTCTGCAGAGGAAGTCTTGCAAGGTGTTGCTGCCGGCGTTGACCTATTTGACTCCACGTATGTATCGGAGCTTGGCAACACTATTTCCTCTCTCCTTTGCTCCCCCAAATTATGTTTTTTTTTATTTATATGAATAATAATTCTCATCATTATTATTATATTTTAAGCAAAACTCTGAAATGATACAATGTTTGACAGATATATTTACCATCTCACACTAGGAGGCTTCGCACTTACATTTCCTTGGGATGATATTACGAAATGTTGTTCTGATGGTACAATGGCACAAAGATCAATTTCAAAGCAACTGTTTACATGTTAGTTTCTTTAATATCCTGTCTAAGTCTGAGCTGTCCTCACTATAGTTGACATGTGCTGCATGCTGAAACAAGTATTGCCACATCAAAGTCTACTTTGTTCTGAAACAAACATTTGGTGATATTATCTTATTTGCGTACAGTCCGTTGCCTCTTAATATACTATGAGATCTGTACAATTATGGAACTTTATACGAGTGCTCAGCTGTGGTGCAGGAAACAAGAACCTAACATTTTATCTGGTTTAGAGTCCCACTGGATGAGTTTATTAGAAAGAGGCTTTCTGGAGGAGTGTCCCTAGTTATTGCTTTGTCCTGCTAGATTTTCCTGTTATTACTTATTCATCTGCAGTGTTGAAATTGATTGTTACCATTTAAAGATGCTTTTCATATTTCTTCTAATTTGTTTTTACATCACCAATTCTAGAGGGATGCAAGTGCTACACACGTCAGAATCACACAAAGGCGTACATAAACCACTTGTTTAACGTGCACGAGATGTTGGCACAGATTCTATTACAAATGTAAGTACTGACTCCTTGCCCATGGCAGTTGCATTATTTGCTGGTAATGTATTCCTAACATGATGTCTCTTCCATATATCCAGTCATAACACTCACCACTATCTGGGATTCTTCCATGTGGTAAGAGAAGCAATAAAGAGAGGAACATTTCAGGAATTTCGCCAAAATTTTGTAGAAAGTAGGCGTGACCATATATTTGCTGCTGCTTTGGGTGCATGATTTTCACTGTTTGGATGCTGTTAATGCCTCCTGACAAAAGGAGGATAAGAGGCATATGGATTGACTGCTCAGTTGTTGCAATGTTGCACTAAGACAGTCTGCTGCCAAATGAATGATAAGAAGTTGTAGTAGTTGTAATTATTCCAACCTGATTTCATTTTTGGATTGTACTAAGAATCAATTCTCTTTAGCCATTTAACTTCGTGAAAATGACCAAAGAGGTTGTATCTCCCGTTATGTCAAAAACACACACTTAGCGAGAATTTTGATATGTATCTTATTGCTTCACAACTTTTACATTAATTGAAGAATATTTTGCATTTGTTTAATTATATTTTATTTTATATTGATATCATATTCTCCATCATAGTGTGGTTCATACCAATTCAGGAAATCAGCTTCAGATAGTAGAATTTTTTTTCAAGATTTGTTGCTGTATCAATAATCTTCAGTCTTTTCTCATTTAGAGAGATTTTTTCTTTTCTATATTCAATTGAGTATAAGTGTTTGAGTAAATCATTTCTTATGTGACAACAGCAAGGACAATTGTAAGTCAAGAAATGCAAATGGGAAAACAAGAAACTCCAACAGAGGACATCTTTTCTCTAGTCCAGTGAATTGATTCAGCTTATATAATCCCATGCTGGCATTTCATTACATTTACTCCTTTGTAATTGTACTTTAACCGCCATTTTCCAAGATATTATCAACAGTACGTTGACTAATAAAATATAATGATTCATGAGATGAATGGCACTTGAAACTTTATTTAAAATCTTCCGTATGTGATTGTTTGTATAATTATTCAATCAGCCAGCAAAATTTTATGATTCAACCACAACTGAAGGTACGCACCTGTCAACTAGGCAACTTCACATGCAAAATTGATCGCTCACAGGCCACAACTCATGGTTCACAAGGCCAGCCCAAGCTGACTTCACATCTCTACTTTCTTTTATCTTTTCCATTTTTGTACGTGATTCAACACACCATGCCTGTTACGAAACACAAAGATACTAAAGGGAACTGGCACCTCCAACGAGTGGCAAGCATTACTCAAGCCTCACTAAGACAACATTTAGTAGAAACTGCAAACAAAATTTATAAGAATTTAATCAAACACGCTGATATACTTCCTCCCATCGTCTCTGGAACTATATGAAGACCTATTAAATATTACATGGCATGTATATATGTAGGCTGTGAGCAAGGGGAAGCGCAATAAAGCATAATTATCTTTGCTGGTTCACTTGACAGCCACCACTGGAGCAGTATCCACACAAGTCTCACTGCTGGTTGAAGTGTGAATGCAGCCTTACATAAGTCTTCATTGACTCCGACTCCATTCAGTAACCAATTTCTGTAAAATTCCCTTCACTCTTAGTTATAACTTACCAGCTACTTAATTGTTTTTGGATCTTTGAATTGTGAGAGGACCTTCCACCTTTGTCCTTGTAAGCGTTTCTAGAAGTTATAACCTTCCTCCTACCACGGGCTGCTTGGATGGCCCGTTGTCTTTGTTTACTCAGACGCTTTACGAGTTCAGGGTCATCATCAGTCTGCTCATCTTCTTCAGAATCATGCCCTCGCTTTACCTGTGCCTCATCCCCAGCATTATTCTCATGCTCAAGTCTGTTTTTGTGGGGCTTATGTCCTTTTCCGCTATGTTCCTTTGAAGTATCTTGATCCATAATATATTGACGGTTCTCCAAATTACCTTCAGGCAAATCATCTTCTCCCTGCAAATCCAATTTTTTCTTTCAAGAGAGAAAGATACAATTCTAAACATAGAAAATAAAAAACAAACCCGTGGAAAACATTGTAAAGTAATTGATAACGACAGAATTAAGTCTGTAAGAGTAAGTTCCACTTCTGTCATGAATGTGTAATAAATTTCTGAATTACACCTTTGGGGTGTGAATTTTTTAATATAAAATGAAATTTGGCCCAATCAATAAACTCATCCAGCCTTGTTCTGAATGACACCACTGCCAAATTTTGTGGCAGCTCGGGTGCTATTCATGGATTCTTTTGTGCTGTAGGTAGAATGTCTAACACATAACCAAATAGCTTAGCATACAGGTGACCATAAGAAATAAAGAGATGCCAGCTGCAGATGACTAACTGTTAAAGAACACAAGGAGGGAAGCCATTTGCCCAACCCACAAAACCTAGGATACCAGGACATAATGCATGCTTCTGTACTCTCTTTTCCTTTTCCTTGTAGATATTGTTAAGTCGAACTTTATTATGATCATCATCCTTAAGTATCATATTCACGGCTGATTTCCTTCCCTTTCTCACCTTCTCATTAGGACCAGAACCTCGTATAGTTGAAAGGTACAATAGTTGTCATCATGACATTGAGCTCTATAAGAGGATGATTATGGGTGGCGCTTAGTTACAGTTTTCTAAATTATAAAGTTCATTATTTCTGAAGCATCATTTCAATCCTGTCACGCATCAAGCAGAAAACAATATAAAGAGATGTCTACAATCTACAAATTTCAACTGCTCCCGAAGTCTTCATAGGAAACGTAAAATGACAGTCTTTGAGGAAAAATGTATGAATGTTTACCTCTCTAACCAAACTCAAGGACTCAAAATTTTTTATAATGTCATCATTTGTCTGATCAACAATTGCTTGTTCATCTTCAGTTTCTTCAGAATCAGATCCCGGATCTTCCTCGGCATCCCCATCAACAAACTGCATGATAAAGATCAAAATAGAAGCCATTTCAGCAGCCAAAAACGTCATGCTTTAGCACCAAATTCCATGAAGCATGCCAATACTACCAGTGACAATTATATGACTCCAATTGAAAATGGTAGAGTTTGCGTAGTCACCAAAGAGAAAATATGATTTATGACATAGAATCACTACTACAGAAATATATCATTTATATGAAAAGGTGAAAACCTTAAATTTCAAATATCATACCTCAGGATTTTTTGACAGATAATTTAACCTATTGTCTTAACAAAAAACTACAAGTAGAAATCCAATACCAATGATGACAATAGAAATGAAAATCTGAAATTAGCTGAGATAAGACTCAGTAAATATAGGGTGATTCTAGTCCAATATAATTACTAAAGAAATGCCATGTGAAGTATATAGGTCAGAAATACCCAGAAGAACATAATTTCAATTATCCCATCATAATATGGGTTGTCTCAGAAGTGGCTTCAAGGACCAAAGCTGGTTGAATGAAGCAGAAAAGAGCATGCAGAGTTCCAGCATTGACCTTGAACTTAGAACCGAAACCTGTAGGACAACTATTAGACTAGCTACGTTCATTGAGCCTTATATATTGAGCTATTTAGGGGGAAACATTCACATTGTAATTTAGATTAAGAAATCAAACAAAAGTACTAAAAGGAAAAAAGATACAGTAAGCAATGATATAGGTAAGTTAGCTGATTTCAACAGTATATTCATAGCAACGGACTGCACATCTTCCATAAAGGTCTACTGAAGCACCATTTGTTATTGATAAATCTCAGGAAGAAGGGCAACTCTATTGCATCAAACAAGATAGTTATAGGACAAGCAAGCCTTTAAGCTTTAACTTATGCAATGACGCTATACAGCAGCGTGGGAGATATTATAGTAATGGATGCTGTAGTCCGAAGCATTGAAATTTAAATTGTATAGGATAAACATGTACTTTTGTTGCTACTTTATAGCAAAAAGCATCCTCTTAAGAGACACTTGACAGAGGAAAGACTAAAGTTGTACCTTCTCTATATCATCTTGATCCTTTCTAGTGAAACCACTTGCTTCAAGTTCCTTGTCCAGGAAACCAGAAGCTTTCTTTATGTCCGAGAACTGAGGCCTGCAATCTTCATCAGATTGGACTTCTGAATCGTCATGTTCAACTTCATTTTCATCAGAATTGATGTTGAACCTAATTGAAATACCAAAATGAAGAAAAAGTACGGACCATAGTCATATTATGTACAGGGATGGAACTTGCATTTCATAATCAGGAATATATAAAGCCCATGTTTGGATTCTAAGACGTATTTAACTCCAATTGTTTGAATACAATATATTTCTCTCTTCTCCTTTCTCTTCCTTTCTACTCCTATCTGTAAGCAAGAACTACATTGTACAAGATCAGAGAGAATATTTAATATCCTTCTTCACCGAATACTAAACTCAGGGTTCACAAGGTGCAACCACTTTCAACAATATATTCAACATAATTACCAACTTATTAGGAATTAAAAATGTTTCTTCTAAACCAAATTAATTTGTCAACCATATTGGTTGCACTAAGAAATATGATTCACAGCATAGCAACAAAAATCAAACAAGTCATTGCCTTTCACCTGAGAAGATGGAAAGACCACAAAGACAAGCTTGACTAATAAGGTAGACCAAAATCTTTGCACTTCAGTCATCATTGGATGCTTACATGCATTACTGGATTCTATCAAATTAGAATGCACAACTACGATGGTGTTTGGGTCAGCTTATAAGCTTTTCAAACCATCTTATAACATCTATCAATGAATGCACAACTAAGATGGTGTTTGGGGTCAGCTTATAAGCTTTTTAAATTATCTTATAACATATTTGAAGCTTATAAGATATTACAAATTGTTTGGTAAACTTTTTTAGAGAAAGAGTTTATAAGTTGGTATCTTATCTTACCCAAACACTTCAAGAACTTGCTTTCAAAATAAAATTTGACATCTTAGAAAAACATGTTATAAGATGTATAAGCTTATAAGATCTTTTAGATAATCTTAGCCAAACACACTTTAAATGTTGGTGGGTCACAATGCCATTGAGCCAATACAACACATTTAACTGGTCATGCTTCTAAAAAGTTGCCAAATAACATGAGATAAAAATTGCACTATCTGAACAAAAAGAAAACAGAAAATACTCATTTACTCATTTTTCCATGTTACAACTCAAGAATTGGTTTTGAAATAGTCCACTAACCTCTTTCTAAAGAACTTAAATATGCATTCAACATCACGATCAAAGTACCTGAAAATGGGGAAATTAGTTTCAGATATAGATAAAATGCCCATACGAATGCACCCCAATCTTAGCATAAACAACTAGCATAAAAGGGTAGTGTGGATGGTGAGCACATCATACATCTTGGCGTTTCGATGAGAAACTGAAACCATTTGCGGAAAATCAATCATTGTAACCTTCTCATCCTCATCAATCTAGAAAAAGGAAAATAGGTAAAAGGAAATTAGATTCCATAATGCATGAAAAAATTGTGTAAAACTGATGCCTTGAGAACAACAGAAAAAGTCTTAGCCAACAGAGAGGAGCATGTATTAAGATACTATACCAGTTCCAAAAAGCCAGGCAGACTGGGTCTTATGAATCGACTATAATAAAATTCAAAAGAACAAATGAATGTGCTATGAAAGTGCTTCAGTAGTGTACCATGATATTGAATTCATTGAAATCGCAGTGAATAAGTCCATGCTCTGCCAGGCGAACAATAAGTTCAAGGATTGTTTCAAAGACCGTGTCTGGGTTTTGCAATTGCTTAACCTGCACACTGCATGAAGCAGGATCTTACATGCTGTGTGAATCCAAGCATCATGAAGACCTCAGTAGAAATTATTGGACAAGAGAAAACAAGTAGTTGTCGTTCATTTTATTTCTCCCTTGGAGAAGGGGTTGGTTTGGAAGGAGAAATCACGGAGAGACACATCAAACACCTAAGCAAATTAAGAATAAATGCTCCACACATCAACAGTCAATTCTACTTGGATAACCAGCAAAAACAAGAAACAATAATGATATTTTGTGATTCATGGGATGAGATCTTCACCAGTTCTGTATCATCCCTACTTCCGAGCACACTTAGCCATCTGAATGCATCAAACAGTCACTATGCAAGTGATTAGGTCCTAAAATAATATTAATTCACATCGCTGCAGTTGCCTGTCCTCATTCAAGAGTCAATTTCAGCCCCACTATATTTTGGTTTCAGGATTGTTTCAGAATATGCTCATGCAATCACTAGTTCCAGTTTCGGAGACCACTACTCCAGAAAGCTATTGTCAACATCATTACAGATCTAGAGTATCTATATTAGCTCTATCATCCACATCTTTGCAGAACAAACTTCACTATGCTAGTCCTTTATCAGTCAACATCCACAGCAACTTGGTACAAGATCATATACTCCTTTAAGGTAATTTACAAAGTACAAACCAGCGCTCATGAATATTATTTCAAAATCAGAATCACCCTCTCAAGATTCTCATTCTCCTAGATTATAGACCACGATTAGAAAATATAAATGAGGTATTTGTTCTTTGAAATGGTAATTTAGTAGCATCCATCACAATAATTCACTCGCCATACATCTATGTGGTCACTTTTTACTTAGACTGCGATCGAGTTACTATATACATGACAACAAAAACCTTCATTATATGGTAGCATACACAAGGCATTCAGTGCTTAACACTTACAGCGGATAACCTTGGATGAGTGACATGATGACACAATGCCGATTGCAATCCACAGCATGTGGAACAGGAAAACCGTGTTCGTCCAAAGCCTGCCCAGGAGAAGCCAACCCAAATAAGACTGATTTGATGCAAGCAATAGCACTTTTTTTCTTACTTCCAACAATGCAAATAAGTTTCAACTAAAAGAATATCTAGAGTAATCAAACCTTCATAAATGCAAACTCCTTGAGAGCAGCAAGCCGTGACAAGTACAGCCAATTATAGCTACTACGGTGCCTCAAATAATCACGTTTAGACTTGACTGCCCTGAAAGATACCCTACCAAGCCTATGCAGCTTCATGGCAAGAACTGTGCCATCCTCCGTAGCGACCTCAAAAATATCTTGAAAACAGGATCATAAATCAAGAATGATTTCCAGACTGAAAAAAATATATAAGAAAACATCAAATGGATGCAAGGCAATGATACCAGATTCCTTTCCCACACCAATTTGACGACCAACCGCAGCAAAAACTCCACGGTTAACCAATGTCTTAATTGCAAGAAAGTCATAGCCCAAATATGTCAGCCGGAAACCATCATCTACACCAAGTGTATGCTACATTCAGATTTATTCGAAGTACATAAACAGCAACTGAAAGAAAAGCTCAACTCAAAATCTGGGAATTATCAAGGAAATTTATTCATACATCTTTATGAAAGGAATTAATTACGTGATCAAGAAATCACATTTAGAAACAAAGGACTTCCACCAAATTAACAAGAAAAAGTGCTCATTAAGCAATAACATATATGGTACTATTCTCAACAAAGATAGCAGCAAAAGTAACCTCCAACAGTTGCTTACAAACTACAAATAACAGAGTAAGAGTTGAGAACTAACATTTGGAAGAATCATGATGCAAGAGTTTGTGCTTAAGCAAATTCTTCAAAACTTTATAGGTGCCACCATGCCTACATGTGAACGCATACAGAAGATCAGCATATTTAACACAAGACTAAAACTTAATCAGAAACTAACGAAGTTAATAAATGAGAAATCAAACATGAACCAGCCAATAACTCACTTGAGGGACGCGATTCTGTCAATCAACTCCGACGGTACAATGTCATGCTAAACCCTCCAATCACATTAAAAAAAGAAACATATTTTATTATCTAAGCAGTAAACAAAATCATGGTAGTAGATATTCTATAGGAAAAACTGGGAAAAAAAAACATTTGTAGGAGAAAAGACAAACATTCCGCATGCCCATCTCGACGGCGGTAAGAACCCTGAAATCATCTTTGGAGAGGTATCTCAGCGCGTCCACATCCAACTTCATCTTTTCTTTGCAATTTCACTTTCACAAAGCAATTACACGCTATCCAGAGAAAATAAGCCGACTTCAACGAACTACAGTGGGCCGGAGAACGCAGCGACACAACGGTGGCGGAGGCTGCGGGGTACAGAAGGGAGTGTGGGGTGGGCCGGAGAACGCAGCGACACAACGGTGGCGGAGGCTGCGTGTTTGAGCAATGTGCTTCTTTCTTATAGTATGTATGTATATATATGTCTATAGCAAATATCAAACGTTATTGGGTTGACATAGGAAAACGGGCTTTGTGGTGATATTATAATAACATTATGGATAGTTAGTGTAATTATATATAAATTTTTTATAATTTAAAAAAATAAATTTAGAATTCTTAATTTTAATTCGTTCAATAAACAGATTGTGTTTTATTTTTTTACAATCCAATAAATAGATCTTTTATTAGTAAAATTTAGGGTAATTACAACCATCCTTTTAAAATTTGGTAAAATTATAAATACCTTTTTAAATAATTTTATAATTTTATATGTATATATATGTCTAGAATTTGCATTTTTCTTTCAAAAATGAAAATATCAAACCTTTGTATGATGGCTTTGTAAAGCTTATGAGCAAATATTTATAATTATGAAAATTAATAAAAATAAACAAAAATAGAAAATCATTAATAAAATTTAAACTAATCATTTACCGTACTAACTTATAATCATAAAACTCCAACCACGA
The DNA here is from genome assembly GCF_026168435.1 of Sesamum indicum. Lineage (NCBI taxonomy): Eukaryota > Viridiplantae > Streptophyta > Magnoliopsida > Lamiales > Pedaliaceae > Sesamum > Sesamum indicum. The sequence goes on along the minus strand of NC_142659.1, from coordinate 25,608,231 downwards.
TATAATTACAAAATTTCCATCAGCTACATATTTAACATACATCACATTACACAACAATTGAATACTAAAACACAAAAAGAAAATTCTATTAAACTGATTCCAGTGCCAAGAGCCCTTAATGAAGAAGTGACACCATCAAATGTCAATGATTGTTGATTCATTCAACTCTACAACAAAATGGATAATAATTAGACAAGCAAAAAATAATTAGAATACATAGAATTGACAATAAATAAAAATACAAGTAAAATAAAAGGTAGAGAAAGAAAAAGTACTACTTCAATTTCTCTATTTTTCAAATCATGTCACCAATTTTTACTTTCCTCTTTCTTCTCAATTTTCACATTCTAACTTTTCCCCCGGTTCGGCCCTGGGAGAAACTATCGCAAATAACTAATCCCAAATACATTTTTCATTTTACCACATTTACTCGTAATGAAAAACCATCATACGGAATACATATTTTCATTTCCGATACAAGAACAAAAATTCACTTGAAAACACTGAAAATTAAAAAATGAATAAAAACAAAACCAAACAAGGGCAAATGACAGATTTAAAATGTGCTAATGATCTGCCATGTTCCTGTTCCATATACAAATCTCTTTACTTTGGAGTCACGTTTCCCACATTTCTCAATCCAAATTATCAGAGCATGATATATCAAGATGCCAGGCTTTGTAATGATTTTAATTGCTTACTGTCACAGGGCAGTCAATAGACTCTAACTCTCATACTGCAGTACCACATAGCATAAAGCTTTAACCAATTCATTCATGGTCACGTATTTCCCGAATTCAAGCTTTAACCATGACTGCTGGTTAGTTAAAAATTATAAAAGAATTGGCTCAGTGTTGCCAAACATCATAACTCTTTTACTGTCTTAATCTAGGCACCAATAAAACAAGAACATCACAATGGTGCAACCTTTTCATTCTAAATTATGATAAAACGAAAAAGAGAAAAGCAACATCAATATTGGAAACCTAAACACAGTTGCATCCAAATCCTAACTTCAAAAAACAAATATGTTGGAAATCAATTAAAAAAGCATAATTATGTCGTCCAACACGAAATCTTTGATTGATATTAAATGACAGTTTAATCACAATCACTGAGTGGAAACAAAGGAAAAAACTTTAAAGGTGTAAAAATATAAAAACAAACATTCAGTGTGATTTATCTTGTCACGGAAAATACGAAAACATGAATCCAAACATTGCCATACTAGATTCTGGTCAATATTCTCATAGTTATAATTATTTTTCTATCAACAATATTTTAATATTTCCCTTGGATATATTTGGTAGGCCATAATCTTCTTATTCTCTTTTTAATATAAAAAAATAAATAAATATTTTTTTCCAATAAAATAATACCCTAACCTAATAGTACCCAATTAAATCAAATTCAGGAACAAGTTTATTTTTACACTATCTAACCTGAAAAACCCGACCCGACGCTCACCTCGGTAAAAGAGAGTTAATCCTTTGATCAAGATTCCCAATTTCTACCCAAATGCCGTTGTTTTCATTTGATTGAAGCTCTCAGCCCTAATTCCCCTCACCTTTATGATCTGACAGTGATCTTTAATCAGTTTGATCCAACGATCCTCGTTAGAAGGCGTTTTTGCTTGTAAAAAGCACAGCAGTCTCTGTAACGGTGAGGGCATATATGGTAAAAGGCTGTCTTTTGCTCTGGCGTTATGATAGGTGCTCTGGCAGGTTCATAAGCATTACTAGTTCCAAATTCTCTGAAACATTACTGCAGAAAACCCCCTGAGGCTCGGAAAAAATGGCTCCCAAAGTTCTAATGGTAAGAAACTGAAGAAAAAAAGTAGGTGCAAATATTTGTTTGATTTGATGTGTTTAAAAAGGGTACTTTTGTAGTCTGTTGGTTGTTTCTGTGCCTCTGATGATGTAATCTAATGAGTTCAGGTTGCAGAGAAGCCAAGCATTGCTCTCGCAATCGCTTCAGCTCTTTCCGGTGGTCGAGTAAGCCCTATTTTCTTTCCGCTTACCCTGTTTCAATGCCATGATCCTTACGAGCGTTGTAGAGTTGCTGGATACTTATTTGCTTGAGATTGTTTTTATGAGAGGGCAAGAAGAAAGAGTACTTGTTTTTGTCAGTAGTTTTCTTAACTAACCATTGGGTACGCATTTTACTTTTCTACTATGAATGAGAAAAAGAAAATGGTGAATTTCCTCTTTTTTGCATGTAAATTGACTGTAGGATGATAATTACAGTTTATGTTTTGCTGACTTTTGTAGTGTTCACTTATCATTGATCTAGTTAATCTTTTCAATGTGGCAACTTCATTTCTTGATTACGAAGTCAAGCTTTTAGCTGCACTTGGATATGCTTCCTAGTTTTATTGACAATGATTTTCACATGTAGTTGCTCTTGCAAATCCTTTTTGTTGGCAATCTTTTAGTTATCTTCCTCCAAAAAAACAAAACAAAGAAGATATAATTGCTGTAACGAGAAAGCTTCATAACATAAAAGTTGCTTACTACTACACTAACGGAGTGAATCTCAGAATCTAGCTTGTTGAACAGCTTAACTCAAACATTATGGAGAATATTTGGAATTTACATTACCATACTGTAATTCAGTGCATGAAAATGTAATTTGTGTTTTCTAGTCAATTATCATTTGCAGGAAGGGGTACCAGCTCTCTCTCTTTCTCTCTCTTACTAAGTTTGCATTTTGCTCCACCAAATTATCTGTTGTTTCTTTTGTTATTTGGATTATTGCTGTCACATTTATTGATAAATTGGAGAATATTAAATTGTCCTTTTCTTTTCTGATCCACAAAAATTCTTGGGTTACTATTTGGTTGGTAATATCTTCATAATGGATCTGAAGGCTTATGCAATCATTTGTTTTTTTCTTCTTAGTGGATATGTCTTCATCTTATCTGTAGATATTTTCTTCTGTAAACAGTGGTCTATTTCTTCCTATGTAATTAGAATTCATTTAAGTACCATATAAATTTCTTTATGTGCGTTAATTTACTGACTTGCAGATGTCAACCCGAAGAGGTAGTACCGAGGTCCATGAGTTTGATGGAATGTTTTTGGGGTTTCCGGTGCACTATAAAGTGACATCAGTGATTGGTCATGTTTTCAGGTTCCAATTTCCTTGACTTTTAGTATATCTTTCGCTATTCTTCTTAATATGCTTTGCTATCATAAAGTTGGGTTAATTAACTTAAAAAAAGACTTCACTTCTAACTCAGATACGTACCTCCCTCTATTACTAATATAACATTTTAAATCCAGTAATAACGTAATAGGTAGTAGATTTCATGCTAAACCCTTGGTCTTGGTCAAAGTAGAAAGGAGAAGATCTAACTGTCAAAGTAGAAGGGAGAAGATTCAGACAGCAATTCAATTAAACCTTTACTGTGTCTGGGAGGACAGAGAAAAGCTAGACAGGTTGTGGAGTCGCAAAATACATGCTAGCAAAGAAGTAAAATCGGAGAAGAAGACTTGAATTATACTAATAATCCCTACAAGACATAATATTGCTCAAAAGTTCATTTATGGACAACATAGGTTAAAAATTGGAAAAAAGATGAAACAGGAAAGTATATTAATCAGCAGGTCACTTGGCTGCCTAAAAAGAAGAAAATAAAGGCTCATGGGCAGTTAATTCTTCGTATTGTTGAAACTTAATCCTCCTAATTTCCAAGGAAGTCAAAGTAATGGGGATAGGATGAGACAAATGTGGACAAATAGACCTCAATCCATATTGAGCATCACATAGTCTCTTAGGAGAATCCCTGAAGAGAAGTTCTTTGAACAAGTTCCAGTGCAGACGAACATGGAAAGGCTGATTTTATCGGTTACTTGGAGTTAAAGTGGAAACATATTATGGGAATTGACTCTTCTAGTACCTTACGGCTTATGGAAAGGCTGACTCTTCGCCACTCTGTTATGCCTTTATCGTCTCACTCCCACTCTCTGACTACGAGCTGTAGTTAAATCTTCATGTTACTGAAATCAGAACCTCAAACTAATGACAAATCTAATCTCGCAGTGGATTTAGTCCTAAAATTACTGGGAAAGAAATAGAAAGCAAATGGGTACTATAGCTTGCAATAGTCATTGATATCATCAGTAACACGTCAATTGTATAAGTGAACTATAAAGTTCTGATTTCTCAAGATTTTTTTTTGATTCTATTTCTTTTTCCTGCATTATTTTTCTTTTTTGTCAATATATCATTTAACATTCTAGCACTATCTGGTTTTTTCATTTTGTCTATTAATTGTTTGGTTTGAGTGAATGCTTTATCAAGTCAAAGTAAGTAAGATATTTGTCTTTGAAAGAAATAATGTTCTAATAATGGAATATTGACTATCCGATAGTTGTTCTGTATGCTTTGCTCTAAAACTTGAACTGTTTTAGTATTTGACTGCTTCATTATCTGTTTTGTGACATTTAGTGTAGATTTCCCAGCACGTTTTCAAGATTGGAATTCTACGAATCCTCTGGATCTCTTTGATGCACCTATTGTTAAATCAGAATCGACACCAAAGGTGGAGTCTTTCATTTTGTTAGCTTTTCATGGCATTTATCCTGATCTTATGTTCCACTGATACTTATGTAATATTTACTTAGGAATATGAATTATGCTATACCAAAAAAAAAAGAAAAACAAAAAACAAAAAACAAATAAGTAGTGTTTTTAAAATGTGATGCAGTTTAAGAAAACTTCGACATTTATTCTTTTCCTTTTTCTGCTCTACTAGCATGCTCTTTTCACCTGGATGTAATTTCCGTCTACTTCAATACATTTACTTAATAACTCCAGTATCCTACTATCAAAATCCTACTATGCATGATCTTTTTATCGAGGTATAAGTTCTTTCAACACAGTGCATCTATTTCTCAAACTTCTTGTTTGAAAAGCTAACTTAGGCTCAGGGAGCACGAAGTATGGGAGCTATGGTGATCCGGACAATAAGACTACTTTTTCCTGGTTAAAAAAGATTTTGTGGCTTAATATTATCAAACATGCTTGTCTTGTATAGCAGCTTGAGAGCTGATTTAATAGGTTAATTGGTCAACTAAGTGGACTAAGATGTTTCCTTAGAATATTCAACATAATGTCGAGGAAATATGGAGGTGTAACAGCTGTTAAGCAGCAATTAATGACAATTCGCAACAAGAAATGTTTCCATACATGATGTTCCATTGCTGTTAAGTGTGTAGGATTCAAACGAAGAATTGTATATTGGTATGGAAAAGATATTGGAGGAACTAACGGACTAAAAATTAAACAGATCAATAGTGCCCCACAAAAGAAACTCAAGACCTGATGTTGTTCCCCCTTTCTTAATTTTCAAAATATGAGAGCAGAGAATGTCCTGCAAAACATTGGGTCTGGTGTAGCCAAACAGATTCCATTTATTCAGTCTCACGCATATAAACTACTATACTTGCTCTTCTTTTTCTCTCAAATTGGCAGGTTGAAAGATTTTGATGTCTTTATCTTTTCATCTTATTCTGATGCTGAAATTTATCTACCCTTTCTTTCTTCATCTCTTTCATGATAAATCATAAATCATAAATCCACAGATTCATTTGCTGAGTAAGAAGCACACACTAGCAGTGATCCTTGTCAAAAACTTTGGGAGAAACTATCTAAGAGTGTATATATTGCAGAGGCTTCATCCATTTCTCAATTTAGGATGATCTCTTTTACCAGTATTACTTGTGCCAAGTTAGAGCTATTCTAGGTTGGCTTCATCTCTCCCAATTGGGCATCTTATACCTTCCTTGCCTATCTGATTGCATTGTCGTATTCATAATGGTGAAAAACTGCTGTAGGCAAACTGCCTTTATTCAATCAATCTAACGTAGTAGACAGGGTATACAAAGTTGGTTAGATTTACCAGACATTGTGAGGTAGTTCTCAGAATTGATCCTTACGGATGGCATAATGCATTGTATCCCTTTAAGCATTTGAGAAAACATATTGTGGCAGGTATAGTTTAACTTTTAAAAACTAAAAGGATTTTTATAATACACCGTGTCCTTGGGGAGTTTCAGGATAATCATCCCCAAGTACTTAGACCATTTAATCTGCTTTCTTTTTTTAGTCTAGTTCTCTAGAAGATAATTCCATAAAAGACTTGGATTATATTGTTTTGTTACTACAATTATTTGGTGCTATCAATAACATCTAATGCTATTCATATTGGTTTTGTGACCCATTTTCATTTTGGGAACACAGTAGCTAACATGCTCTTGGTGAAAGGCTCATATTTGTAGGCATTTAAGCCAAGAAGCTCGTGGTTGTGGACACTTGGTATTGTGGTTGGATTGTGATCGTGAAGGAGAAAATATATGTTTTGAAGGTATGTTTCTTTATGAGATAACTCTGATACCATATTTTAACTGCAAAATTGTTATATGGTTATGCTTTACAGAAGTGCTGTAATCCTTTTGAAATGGCTCAGCACTCATTAGTCATGTGTTTGTGCATGTACAATTTACTCAGAATTGTTATCCATAGGCAAAAAAGAGTGAAAAATGGAGTGGATGAAGATGATACATATAGGAGAGCTAGTTATTTAAGGTATAGGGCTTTGTTGAGTCAAGCAATAATCTGTACATATTCAAGAGTAAAGATCATATGTCATTTTTATACAATTTTGGAGGCAGATAAGAGCTAATCATGCAAGTTATATATCATTTGGTTCATAAGGCCCTGGGTTACACATAATTTAGTTTTTCTCGAATAATATATTAGATGACATGCATCAATTGAGAATGATATCAACATGGTACCACCTATCTAACATAAGCCCATAGCTATTATGATTTAATTATGCTACATGCATAGGTAAAGTTATAAATGATACCTACTACCACTCCTTTAGAAGATAAATCAATAAATTTGTGATCGTTGTCAATGTAAAGTTGATGGGTCAAAAATCTCCTCCAAGATAAAACACCAAAACAAAAGGGTGGGCGCTGGGCGCATGGCTGCCCCAAGCAGCACCTAGAGCCTTGTTGGTTGGAGGCCTGGGTGCATGCTGGGTGCAGCGAGATTGCACATGATGGCTCTTCTTTTTTGTTATAATTTTTTTGAGAAAACGTAGAAAATGCTTGTTTTAACAAATTAAAATAGGAAATCAACCTAATTGATCCCAAACAAAGATTTTCCAAAATTTTTTAATCAATTAAAAGTGCATGATATTTATCACAAAGAAATTCAGACAATTCATATGAGTAACACGATCATGTGATTGATTTATAATTTGCATAAGCTGGTATCAATGCCACCATTTGTTCATAGAGTCTGGAAGATACACGTTCAGTATGCTCATCAGATGACATCAGCTGGAAAAAATAATCAATTGTAACAATTATCATAAATAAATTTGCATCCCGTGGCTGTGATAATTATCATGAGAATTATCATTGATTCTTAGTATGAAATATTTTAAGGTTAAAGTCATGGAAACATTTCACCTTGCAACCATGCTCGGTAACTACGTTTGATCTAAGGACTTCATTTGAGATGAAAGCAATGGAATGAAGATGAAATTTCCTTTTTATCGATATTGATTTAGGAAAATGTCTGCCCCAGGAGTCATTAGGGAGCCAACTCTAACATATGTGTCTAAATGGGTTGTAAAGTTTTAGATGAGACTTTGGAGTGGAAGTTTGTTATGTTTGCATTTTTGCCCTTGAAAGTAGTGTATTAGCAGTGGGATATTAATATTTAAAATGAAATGGCATCTCCTAGAGAAATATTCCATTTTAGGAAATGGAGTCTTGTTTTAGGATGTCAAGAATAAGAAAGAAAAGTGTTATAGATTTGGGACAATGGAGTAATACTTTTAATGCTCTTTGAGTATGCATGACATATGTAAGCTACAAAGATGTCACTTTTATGTTTCTCAATAATCCTTAGCTCATACTTGATGTGAAATAATGTCCTTTCTTACCCTTAACTATGCATTCACTTCAGTCATTGAGTGCACCGGATTCCAGTCAACACCTGGCAAGAAAGTTCATCGTGCTCGATTTTCAGCTGTAACTGAGAAGGATATTTTGAAAGCCATGAATAGCCTTGTTGAGCCTAATAAAAATGAGGCACAGGCTGTGGATGCCCGTCAAGAGATAGATTTGAAAGTTGGAGTTGCCTTCACACGGTTCCAAACAAGTTATTTCAATGGGAAATATGGAAACCTTGATTCAAGAGTGATCTCGTTAGTCTCTTTCCTTGTCTAACCATTTTTCTTTATTGGATTCTGTCACATTTTAGCTTGCATTATTTATCTCTATTCACTTTTGTCAGTTGCTAGGTCTTATCTTAATGAACATAGGACATTTGTGTTCAAAATGAAGGGTGTAAAACCAACAGACCTGATATCAAAATTTTCAAGATTGAGCTTCAAATTGATCTCACTAATGAATGTTGCGGAGCACATTCGGAGAAGCTTTCTGGAAACGCAATAGCATGGGCAAAGAGAGGGAAAGAATAGATGGAACAGCAGGAACAGAAAAAAGAGTATGGGAATTTCAGGGAGGCTTTGCAAGTGATATTTTTTTTATGTTTTAAAAATTGGTCTTTTTTCCTGGTGTCGATCTTACGCACCATGATGACTTAAACATTGTTTAAGGTGAAAGAATGTACCTAGGACATTGTTTAAGGTGGTAAATTTCTACAGCAAACATGATTGAGATCAGGGGATAGGATTCGATGAGGAAGCTAAGTGGCTTAGACAAAGGCTGGGGCGCAAATTGGATCAGTAGAGAAAATGAAGGCTCAAAAGTTGATGTAATGGATAATATTCAATAGAAATGCAACTATATTAAAAAAAATGTTTATGGTCGAATTAGAGCTAGTAAGCTGCTCAAACTAAACAGCTCTAAGAAGTATTTGAGCTGGTCCAGCTTAGATGACTTCAAGAAGCATCAGATTCCGACTTGAATATTATTAGAGCGAGCTTCATTCAATTGCAGCCATATTCAAAACCACACTGGCTTATTTGCTAGACTATTATTTCTAGAAAAACACCGAACAAATAGATATGCTGCTAATTTACTCTATGGAATCCATAGCCTGATTAATTACAATCTAGGTGAGTTCTGTTTTCTTTCTAATGTAATATATTGCTGTTAGGTTCAATTTAATTCTTTTGCCCTGTCATATAAGTGAAACAAAGGGAGATACCTGTTTATTGATTTCAGTGATGCTTATAGCTTTTCTTGTTATGGATAACTATTCTTGAAAAATCCTGGGTATTTTTTTATCTGAATCTAAATTTTATAATTGGTAGGGTCGGTCTATCGCTTTCAGCTATATGCTCTTCGAGAAAATGCAATATCCAGTTCCTTCGTCTTAAGTCAAGTTCAGTTTACTTTTGAAATTCGGAACTCTTAGTCGGCGAGATCTATTTTTTGTTCGAGGTTCAAGAGGAAGGAGAGGAACCACCGCTCAATGGTGCTTCCCATTGGCGGATGAATGCCCATTTTGGAATAAGGAATTATTGGGTAGCTGGATCAGAACGTTCGCCTAGCCTTAGTGTAACCCACAAACGATAAGGGAGATTGAAAAGTATTGAGCATGTAGATTTTAACTATTTTTGGTAGTTGTTACTGGTGATCCTGCTCTCAAATTTCATCTAGTTATTAATGAAGCTTTTAGTAGCAGCTAATATTTTTTTCAGGCTTTCAGCAAACTTCCTTTTTTAGCAAGCATTAGTTGTTGGTTACTTCTGTAATTATTTTTCATTCTGATTTCAGTTATGGGCCATGTCAAACTCCAACCCTTGGCTTTTGTGTGCGCCGTCACCTGCAAATTAATACTTTTAAGCCAGAAAAGTTTTGGACATTGCATCCTTACATAATGTACAAGGGCTATGAACTAAAATTAGACTGGCAGCGTCACAGGTTATTTGACTCAGATGTGAGGCCCTCTATCTTTAAATTTCCTTAATGTTCTAATATATGGTATCTTCAGATGCTAATTCCTGCAAATTTTGCTGATTATAGGTCACACAGATGTTCAGAAACTTTGTAAAAGAGGATGGGTTCCTGAAAGTTATTGGTATATCCGAAAAGCAAGTGTCAAAAGGTCGCCCCACAGGTCTCAACACAGTGAACCTTCTGAAGGTCAGAAAGAACTAGGTGTCTGTATTTCCGTTTGATATGGTTTTGATTAATTTAACTTCCTAGTCAGAATCACTTATGTGCTGTGTCAATTCTATTTTTGTTTATGAAATTCCTCAACTTCAGATTAAATTATGGGTATTCCCTCACAGTTTACTCACTGTCTAATACACAAAAAGAATAGGAAACTGAACAGAGGTCTGAGTGATGTTTGAGGTCTAATTCTCTCATTTCACATAAAATATGAACCAAGTCACATGTTCGAGAGTGGGTGTGTTGCTGTGGATATAGGTGAAACTGCCAATCGTGTTGTGCAAGTGCATCAAGTATCTAGAATTACTGTCATCTATCTCTGTACTTTTATAAAAATATAACTCTTTTTGGCTTGTTGATTAAACTAAATTGCCCTTAAATTAATTAATTTAATGGTAGTTCTGTAAATTTATTGTTAATTTCTTAAATTTTAACTTTGATTATATCCTAAATTACTAATATGTTTTACTTTTAAATTATGAGTTTTTTCACTTTGTTTTCTAATAAGAGATTTTATGAGTTTATTAAACTATATAAATTATTATGGAATTACTAATTCGTAATTGATTTTCTGAATACATTTCTTGATGCACATATATATACAATGTTTTCTTAAGAATGTATATGAATAACATCTATATCTATGCCTTGTAGATATATGTATAATATCATAGAAGTACAAATAAACTCATAATGTTTTTTTTACTTCTTAACTTGTACAGAAAAAAATATAGAGAAGAATTATTTTGCAATTCATAACACGGTAAACTTGGATTTGGTCATGAGCTACAAAAACAATAGTTTAAAAATGAACATTATTTTTAAGATTTTAAGTAAGGCTCATTAAACAACATTAATATGTTTTAATGGAAATACATTTAGATAAGTGAATGATATAGTGGACTCTTCTTAAGTAATCTCTTCTATTTTCCACATTGACGTACATAAAAGATATTATAACAATAATATGATTTGTTAAGATATCTTTTGATTTTGTCGGACATGAAACAAATAAAATTTATTTTTTAGGAAAAACTAAGAATTCAACTTATAATCTTACTAAATAGAATATTTATTTATCTTATTTTTTTTATTACAGGGTCGCCAAAAGCAATTTTTTTTTTTAAATGTATTACTTAGAAATTTAAGATAAGGAATTAATCAATGTCACAAGGTACAAATATTGACATTTGAGCGCTTGATTCAGGTATGATTGATTCTATTTATGTTTTGTATTCTTTTAAGATGCTCAATACTGAAGTAATATGAACCTCAACAATTACTTTGACTATGTAGTAAAAAGAATAAGTATTATATGCTTTGCAATGAGTGTTACCAAAAATAATAATGTGTATCTCCCAGAGAGTTTGTACCAATTGACAAATGATATTAACTTTTTGTATTTATTTAAGATAATTCTTATTAATGTATCTTATTTTGGAAATTAATGAATTTTTTTATTTTTCTAATAAATCAATCTATCTCGTCATTTGAATTAATTTTTATATCAATTTATTTTCATGATATAATTAAATGTAATACTGCTGTTTTAATTTTACTGGAAAAATATAAAGTATTAGCACAATTAAATACCAAAATACAAAATTTTAATATCTTACATTTGATATGAATACTTGGAATTATTTGATTAAGACATATTAATAGCACTCATTAGTATTAAAAGATAAAGTTTAATTGTTCATGAATTTTAGATCAGTCATAAAAAGAAAATTATTATAGGAACTAGGTTAAGTCGATGATCTTAAAAACTAAACATTATCTTCAAAAGTACAATATTATGACAGCGTGTTTATTGCATATAATTTTCTGTCTTTAAACAAATATAACAAGATGTGTTCTCTTTAAACTACTGATGAACATTTGAAATTTTCAATTTGTCTATTTGTAATTACAAAAAAAAAAACAATGAAGATGTCTAAAAAACCTATAAAACATTGTTAATGAAAACTTTAGTTACTAAAAACCATATGACCAGTTAAGAATTAATATAAAACAAGTATGAATATGAAGCAAATTTATATATTTATTCAGCATTTTGGGTCTATGTAATGTGTTTGTGCGCAAAATATATGCATTAAAAATGGAGAACCAAAAGTGCAGTCTCTACTAATAAAAAGATAAGAAAAACTATATATTTTTTAGCACTGTCAAATCTTTAACCATATTTATATTTTTAATAGACTTATGCAATTTATTCATGCTTCAAAAGAGTGCAACTGTTTCTAAATAATCTTTGTAGAAAATATATAATAATTCTTCTCGTTGTAATGTTCATAAATTTTCTAACAAGAATTAGAAATATTTTTTGATTTGTTGAATTTTATATTTAACAATACTTACAAACTCAATATATTTGTAGAGGTGCTTGCGATACGTGCATGGTAACATGAAAGGCAATCATTTCGACTTTCCCTCAGACCTCATGCAATATGTTCATGTTCCAATCTAGCTTCAGTGGGTGGAAAACTGCATGCCACTGAAAACATGTTAGACTCAAACTTAATGGTAAATTGCACTTCAAAAAGATGATTAAAATTTAGAAACTAAAAAATAAAAACCAAAACGTCTCAAAACAAGCATACCACTTTGACATTTTGGGAAGAAAATATTGTACCAATTTTTTTTTTTTAAAATCTTCATTGTTTTGAATTAAACCAAAAAAGAAAAAAATACTTGTGATTCAATTGCAAAAAGTAGGTTAATAATATTATATCAAAATAAAATTAACAATATACATTCATTAATTATTTATAGAACATAAGGAGTTTAAAGAAATGAATGCATTAATTAAACTCATTGGTGGAAATAGATTTGATATTAATAGTTTGCTTGTGATTATGAATATACAAGGATGTAAAATGTATCTAACTTTATAACTATATATTTTGAACTGTTCAAATTGAGCTTTAGCCGAAGAACTGATATTTGTTCTATGGGATTTATACATGTGTAGAGCTTTTGTAAGCTCCAGAGCAGACACTTCCGTTCTCTAAGTTATGGTGACAATAAAAAGGTTTCAAAAGTTTATGCATAGCCAGTTTAATAAGTTTGATTTGAGCTCTTTTCCAACTACTGTCTACTTTAAGATGATTTGATGCCCATTCATGTAGAGTGACTTGAAATTGATTTAAGTGGCATAGTTATATATGTAGATTCTTTTGTTCAAACTTTTTAGAATTTGATCATACAACAGAAATATTCATTATTTGACAAGTTGGTGTTCGCATTCACAAAAGTTAATTGTTTCTTAGAGTTATCCATTTAAGCAATAAAATATCTTCTCACAATAAACTGGAGGACTAAAGTAGAAGGAACCTATTAAATTGCTGTACTTTAGCATCTTATCTGGCCAGTGACTTGATTTATTGGATTAGCATAGCACACAGTTTTTTTTGGAAAACTACATAGGTGTGCCCGCTCCATCTGCCCCTAGAAAGGAAAAAAGGAACAAACAGAAAGGTCTTCAGCTTCTTAATAACTAATTTTTGCTACCAAGCATTGAAGAATAATCAGCTCAGTATAAAGTATTAAACAGGAAAGAGATATAAATTTTTATTGTGGTCATGTCTTGATTAATTCAGGTTGCTTCAAGTGCTTTGGGCTTTGGACCCCAGCTGGCTATGCAATTGGCTGAGCGTTTATATACACAAGGCTTCATCAGGTTTTTGTTTACATCGTTTTGTGTTATGGTGTTTTTCAGCAACATCATCTGTTGCAAGCAATTCAAAATATTAGGAAATGAGATGAATATGAAGTGGATTAAGTTTAAGAAACAACAGGCATGTTACCAGGGCATGTATAAGTGTTTTTTCTTTCCCTTTTGTTTGTCTTGAACATTTTGTTTAACATTCTAATACATAAAGAAACAAATAATATACATTTGTCTAGTAATCAACTGGATTGAGTTACTCTCTGATCATGATGCAAAGATTTTTTCTGACATTTTACAGTGTTTTCGTTGGAATTCTGAGATTATATATTAGTTAGTACAATGCAATGTAATTGCTGAGTATCACTTGTGGAATTTGTAATGATGCATAAAAGTAATGAGAAAAATGTATGTTGCCTAGTCAGTTTTCTCTTAGAGTCTTGAGTGTAACAGCCTGATGTCAGGCAGAATGATGGTGATAGTGTGACGACCTTCATTTGATCCATCTATTTGTTTGATCCTGATGGTTATATCCCTTTCTTATTGATGTGTGTTTCCCTCATTTGTGCTATTTTAGCTATCCCCGAACGGAGAGCACTGCATATCCGGCTTCATTTGATTACAAAGGCACTCTTGGAGCCCTAGCCCGCAATCCAGTTTGGGGTGATTATGTTCAGCAACTTTTATCTGATGGCTATCATAAGCCTCGATCGGGAACTGATGCAGGTGATCACCCTCCAATAACTCCAATGTCTTCGGCTACCGAGAATATTCTGGGGCATGATGCATGGAAGCTCTATCAATACATTTGTCAACATTTTCTTGGAACTCTTTCTCCAGATTGCAAATATACAAGGTTAAAGGTCTAATATTTCAGTTGAATCTCTCTCATTTACTTTATTCTCGTCTGTGCTACAACTTCTATTTAAATGCTATGTTCTTTTAGATTGAAATTTTATGATTGCATAGTCTTCACTGGCAGTTTCGATTTTACAAGAGACTTCAGATTAGCTAAGGCATTTGGAATTGCCATCCAAAATTCATCTAAATCTATTTCATTTACTTTGCGAACCATATTTCACATGCATGTAAAAATAAATTTTTAACTGTTACAAATTTGGAGATTTGACGAATCTCAAGTTTTTAGGAATTCGGATCATTTTGTTTCAGGAGGGGTTCTTGTTTTAGGTGGATTTGTTGTATCAGTGCTGATCTGTTTCCTCATGGGTAGGAACATCATCATATATATAATTCTTTATGCTATCTGCAAAATTATTTGTACAAGTTTTCCAAGATTCTTTTGCTTCATGGTATCAAAGCCAACAAGCTCTGAGTATTTCTAAACACTCCTGTTTTTCTTTGAGTGCCAAAATTGAGATTTCAAAAATTCTAGAAGAATTTGTAGTTTATTTCTTGGTGGTTTGTTCTATTAGTTGCTGATTGTTTTCATTGTCGGCATGCACATCCTAGTGTATATAATTCATTGTGCTATCAGTAAATAAATTCTCGCGAGTTCTTCACATCCCTTTGCTTTGGATGCCATGTACCATATGTCTGTACTAGTGTGCAATTGTTATTACGGTTTTGGTATAGCTGGAGTGGTTTCATATCATGAGGCATGAATAACGTCTTGAAAAAATAGTAGGTCAGAAGCAACATCTAACTTCTGAGGCTGTACTTGCATCCAAGTTCTGGTTGTATTGATAGCTTTCTGAGTTTAGACTTCAGATTTGCAATCATCACTCATAAATGAATAACTAGTGTTGAACAATGAATAGCTGTTTTTCTTTTTCTCATTTGCCTCGTCTATAAAATCATAATTCAAGATGGTTAATTGATTAGATTCCTTAATAATAGGTGAATAATTACTACAGGATAGATGGGGATCTTACTATTGATCTTCTAAGAGATTAGCATGTCTTATCTAGTTTTTCATTTTATATACCCTATAGAATTAGCATTGGGAGCTAACTCGGGTCACTGCACGGATTTTTTGGTATGGGTTAAGTTAGTTACTTGCTAATTCTCTCAGTTTGACGTGCAGTTGGAATTAACTGAACTCCGTTTGATGGTTTGACCTTTTCCTATAATACTAGCGCAACATGTATAATATTTTGTATATGTTTGTTACTTTGTGTTAGCCTTTACTTTGTTCAATGCAGTAATTGTTGATATTATCAATGTGTCCTATCGTTAATATATTAAATATTAAATGATTGTGCTCTCTAACACGTTAAGCTTTTAGATGAGGAGGTCGTTTAACACCTATTGCCTAATATTTTGGAGCACACTGCTATGTTAGCTGTTGGTAACCAAGAAAATAAAATATATAAATTATGAAAGCTACAATGATTTATCCAGAAATAGTGATTTCAAAGCAGCAACTTATGGTGTTGCCTTTTCGTTTATTTGCAACATCATCTGAAACTTCAACTTTCATTGCACTTGTACGATTTGATGTAGTGGGAGGCTTCACAAAACATTACAATTTTTTACAAATTAGTTCACGTTTAGGCAGAAATCTCTGTGCAGTTTGATAAGATTTGCAATTTATTTTGTCTCTAGGATAAAGATTGAATTTGAATCTGGTGGAGAATCATTCTACTGTGTTGGGCAGCATGTCTTGGTGAAAGGATTCACATCCATTATGCCATGGTTGGCAGTTACCGAGATAAATATACCTCAGTTCACTGAAGGGCAGAAAATTGACATATCAAGAATTGAAGTAGACGAGGTATTGAACCCTTCCATTTGGCGGACACTTAATCACTTGTTGGATTATTTGCTAAGTCTTTTCTTTGGTGGTAGAAGCAGGGATGTTCTTCAAAGATGTCAATGTATTGGGTTTTATTCTGGAAACACAAAAGTTAGTAGGAAGGAACAAAACTCACTCTTGGTTTCTTTCCCACGGGCAACGATTAATTAGCTTTCAGTGTGTTCAGTATTTGTTTGTGATAATGGCCAACTGCCTGTTGGCTCTTTGGCAAGAAATGTGATTTTTATTATGTACCTAAGATTGCATGAATCATGGTAGATACTTGTGGATCTGCATTAGGTGCTTAATTAGTAGACATGCAAATATTACAACAATTGTTACTTAGAGCCCACTTGAATTCTGTGTCCATCTTTGCCTACCTATAATTTTATGGACTTTCAGGGAAGTACACAACCTCCAGATTACCTTAGTGAAAGTGAACTTATCTCTTTGATGGAAGAGAATGGGATAGGGACGGACGCATCCATCCCTGTACATATTAACAACATATGCGAACGCAATTATGTACAGGTTTGTATTACCTATTCATTGTCTCTATAGAATTTTGCATGCTTTAATGAGCTTGAGAACCATGGTTTATGTTTTAAATGTTGAATTGATGTGGAAGATAGACAAGTAAGAACCTATCCTACCTCTATATTTGGACTGCAGGTACAAGCTGGAAGAAGATTGGTTCCAACTGCTTTAGGTATCAGCTTAATAAGAGGCTACCAACTTATAGACCCAGATCTCTGTTTGCCTGATATTAGAAGTTTCATCGAGCACCAGATAGCCCTTGTAGCTAAAGGACAAGCAGATCATTCATTAGTTGTTGAGCATGTGATAGAGCAGTTTAAGAGGAAGTTTATTTACTTTGTCAAGCAGGTGATGCATAGCAGTTATTTGATTTGGTTTCTAGAGGAAACATTTTGTTTCCATTTGCTTTTCTCAATGCATATCCTATGGCCTTTTTCCCCATGGTGTCTCCTCTGAGCCAAAAGTTATTTCAATTGCATGACATAGGTTGATAAAAGATAATACTGATATTTATGGTATTCTTGGTGTTGCTCTTAGTTTCTTCCGCTTCTTGTTAGTTTTATAGAATGACTGCCTGGAGTTTATGCTTTCTGGCAGTTTCTTTCTTCGTGAACTAGCTTAGTAGGTAATGAATTCCCTTTTGCTCTCTCTTGACACTGATGCTCCACTCAAACTGAGAGAACAATTGTTTCATTAGGAGATTCATGAGGACTTGCTGTGTATTAAAACAGAGTTTTAAGTTTATAACAAAATTTTACTGTTACAATCAAGTACATGCTCGTTGATATGCAAGTTATTTTTTATGACTTACAAGTTATAACTCATTTTTTTTTGTTTTAATATAGCTGAATGAAAATAGAGTAGAGCAAGTTGAATTACATAGGAACTGATGGATTGCGTCTGTGCATCTCTCCGACTTGTCTACAGCTTAGATAATTTTGGATAGTGATCTTAAATGTTATTGTATATATCTCGGAACCAGATTGCGAACACTTATCTAACTTTCTTTAATGGTTTATTGAAGATGAGTAATCTATAGACTAGTGTTTCTCATAAAATTTGCCTCTTGTAATTCAAACCCACTTTCCCTTTGTCCACACATCATGAATATAGAGAAGAAAATACATGAATTAGTCATCTGAGAATAAAAGAATGTAAATTGAACAAAATTCACTCTGTGATGTGTCTTAAATCCTAATTCCCCTATAGCTTATCTGGTGCTATTCCTAAAAACATGTTCCTGCTTGATGTAGATTGAAAACATGGATGCGTTATTTGAAGCAGAATTTTCTCCACTCTCGGACTCCGGACGCGTGCTTAGCAAATGTGGCAAATGCTTACGGTACATGAAGCACATACCTACCCAACCGTCACGGCTGTACTGTGGGACATGTGAAGAAATTTATTATACTCCCCCGAAGGGTACAATCAAGGTATCGCATATATCACCTGAAGTAAGTTTTTGGGGTTCTTTGAGTGACTTTAGAGTTTGTATAATTACAGACTGTACCTCCCACCATTTTGAAAACACAAAAACGTTTCCTCCATATTCTACAGTTAACAAACCAAAAATACATATATAGACGGACTAAATTGCCTCTACTTAAAAGTGGCAAAATGAAAAGTAAAAAATGGGTAAAACTTCCTTAGAAATAATATAATTGCTGACGATACCCCTTGGGAATCGCAAAAACCTCTACTCACATTTTCGATGTTTGCATGTTACCTCCTTCCATTATATAATAATTACATGCCTTCCTTCTAAAACTTTAGAAATATAGTGGTGTAGTTGTTTTGTGGTTAATGTGAGAAGGGAGGTAACGGTAATGTTTCAGGTTGCATTGGGATATATTGTTTTCGAAAATTGCATGTGGGAATGCGCTTTTAGAAGCTGCTCAAGGATTATGTTAATTACGTGTTTGCTTATTTATATAGTAAATTACAGTCTGAAATATTTGTTTGTTCTTCGGTTAGAATAATTAATTCCAACTATGGAATCAACAAAAAGGAATATTTCATTGGTTCAAAGTAAATGAGGCTTTATTTGAATCGTTTTGTGAAAATCATTACAAATTGGATACCATTTAAAGTCCTAATTTTTACAAGATTAGTTGGCCATAAGTTAGTTTCTAATTTTTCAATTGCATTATACCTCCAAGTCCAATCCTTTCTATATAGCTTCACCTTATTATATGGTGCAGTTAAATGAACACATTTGTTGGTTTTCATATAAAAATGTCAAGTGGAGATGAGAAGGTAAAAATTGATAAAGCTAAATTTGACATCTGGCAAGTGCATGAAACAAATAATATCATCTAAAGAATTGACCTTCGTACAAATTCTAATTCATTACAACAGCTCTCAAGTTTGCTAAATTACTAACAGTAAACTTGGAAAATCAATTGAGTTTTTGGGATAACGTCATCATGATCATCCTAAACCCCAATGGAAGGAAGTGTTGATCAAATTTTGTAAGCTTTGAGGAGATAAAATGGGAGGTGTACAGTCTGTAAGTACACTAACACCTAGGAGAGGTGGTAATTATAAACGTTTTCTTCATACATTGGTCTTTTTCCTGAGGTTGGAGATATTTTTTTCCTATCAAGCTGCATCCTGTGGCTCTCGTCATAGTTCTTTCTAGCATGCCTATGCTTCCCGACCTTGATGTTTGTTGTCAATGTGAATGCTTTTTGGATATTTTGTGACTTTACATCCTAGATACCAATCAGTATTCTATTAATTATTCATCTATATTGTTCGTATGCAGCATTCTAATATGTATGATACTTCTCAAGGTTGCAGTTTCATGGTTATTGGTTTGTTCATCTAGGTTAGACTTGTTTATTCTATTGTGTAGAGGTCCTTTCCTCTGCAATAGTATGGGTGTGAGTGTACAAAAATTACTTTTTTCCTGAGAGATCAGTGAATTAGCAAGCAACCACTGTATCTTGAATATCTGTACCTGTGAGTTATAGCAAGCAACCACGGAGGGAATAGTGCTATTTCCACTGGATAAATTATGAAGACTAAAGAGTCAACTGCTGGATCATTCTAAAATTGGAGCACTTGAAAGTTTTTAGTGTACATGCTTGTAAAATGCAAGACCTGAAGCATTTTTTTCAAAATTTTCATTGTTCAGACATTTTGTCTTTCAGTAATGTATAAACAGGGACAAGATGCAGATATAAGTACTAAGAATAGATATGCTTGAAAAGGGGAGAGCATAACAATAATAGATGAGATTGGGGTAACTAGGTATCATGGTCTGAACTGCATATACTGCTCACTAGGGAGGAGCTGCTTAGATAGCTGTGGCCACTGTGACCTTGATGAGGGAAAATTATTGATGTCAAATCAACAACTGAAAATTGTGTACGTCCATCAGAACTATCTACCTGGTGTTCTTAACTAATTGTAAATTATGTACATCACGTTGAAGGAGTGAACACCCAAATCTCCGTTAAGCTTTAATGGATTTATGATGTCAACAATTCTCCTTTTGCTAGGTAGTGTGCCACAAAAATAAATTAAGCCTCCGGTAAATAATTTTCTAAGAATGCAAGGCATGCCAACCAAGTCTTTTTGAACAGAAAGTGTAAACTTACATATTCAACAAATTTCCTTACTGTCTTTCTTGTCTGTTCATTCGATCTGGTGTTGTGTTTACCTCACATGAGAAACCTTATAGTTCTATCTACTTATTGCTGATATTATAGACGGTCTTTTCGTGGCTTTCTCTTTCAGCTATACAAGGAACTCACCTGTCCTCTGGATAACTTTGAGCTTTTGATCTTTTCAATGCCTGGTCCAGAGGGTAAATCGTTCCCATTCTGTCCTTACTGTTACAACAATCCTCCATTTGAAGGTATCGATAATTTATTTGGTGCAAGTAAAAGCAGTGGTAGTGTTAAGTTGGGTAAGGGAGCTGGCATGCCGTGTTTCCTCTGCCCACATCCTACCTGCCAGCATTCTATGATATCCCAAGGTGTTTGTGCTTGCCCAGAGTGTGATGGTACACTAGTGCTTGACCCTGTCAGTGCTCCCAGGTGGAGGCTGTATTGCAATATGTGCAACTGTCTTGTTTCCCTTCCTGAAGGCGCTCATAGAATCTCCACGACTAGGGATCATTGTCCTGAATGTGATTCGACTATCATAGAGGTGGACTTCAACAAGAAGACTACCCCTTTGAAGGATGGAGCTACGTTACACATTGGGTGCATTCTTTGTGACGAATTGTTGTATTCACTCGTTGAGATGAAGCATGGGAAGTCGTTTTCAAGAAAAGCAAGACACAGAGGACGGGGCAGGGGAAGAGGGCGAAGAGGTTATAGTGGAAGAGGAAGGGGCGGCAAGAAGCAACACGATCCAAGAATGAGCTTCCGTGATTTTTGAACGAAGTCATGTCTACATTTTTAAAATCTGTTGTTCAACTACATGTGGATTAGTTATGACTCTCATTTCAGCATGACATGACCATGAATACGGCCAGACGTACAGGACCGGACAATGGTGGTTTGGACACACAAGATTTGTTGGATTGCTCAGAAGATAAGTTTCTTCTACCAGTAGCTGAGACAAGGGTGAATACATTTGCTGGGAATCCTTTAAAACTTGTTTGAAGCATACTGGAATGCTTTGTGGCGCGGACGTAATGTAGGGGAAAACTTATTTTGTAGGACGATAATAGGCTGGTGTGGAATTTCCTATTTCATTGTGAAGACATTTTTGATGGTATAAAAGCATTAATAGTGAGTATGCCTCGCGAGCCGACTCATCTAGAGCTCGACTTGAGATTGAGTTTTTCCAAGCTTCATTCGAATTTTTACTCAAACTGGAGTCAAATTTTCGGACAAGATGAACGCGAGCTGGATCCTTTTCGTATTGTTCTAATTTGCTATTTATAAAACTAATTAACATTTACAAGATTTGCTATTATTAACATTTTGCATTTTAAATTTAATTAATTCTTTAATTAAAAAAATATACTTTAATTACATTAAATTAAAATATATAATTAGTAAGTTTTAAAAAGCAACACAAAATCTAATAGGCAAAAATCCAGATCTAATCCATCCAATTATTTTCGATATAATATGAGTGACCCAAGGAGTATTCTGCAAATAAAATACATATACATAAATAACAAATACGGGTATTTATCATGTATAAGTTTGGGTAAAATAATACACAGCCATGCTGAATTGGTTTTACGAAGTTGTGAAATAAATAACTCTCTGGATGTTGGGTGCACATATAACGTTGTTAATTGTAAATGATAAGGAGTGTTAAATAGGATTGGACCTGTTTCCGTACTAGGAATATTATTACCATTACCGACATGGCTTTCATCACCTTCGTTGTTCTAAGAGTGATCAAAAGACAATCTCTGCAGTCCCAATGGATTATATATCCCTTGGCCTATTGTATCCTCACACTATAACAAATATAACATTTAATTATTATAATTAATAATAATTGATCACGACCATAAAATGATTGGTACCCGTAATTTTGATGGGGGTGGCTAAAACATTTATCATGATCAAATATTTTTATAATGACTCTTAGCTCTGGTAAATAATTTTTTTATGGTGAAAAAAATTAATTTTTATTAACAGATAGCATTTACTACTGTTTTTAATCATTATCATTAATATTATAGCTAATAATAATTTTTTTTTAAGTGCCATATACCTGCTAGAATAAGTTGCAAATACCCCTCAATTTGGCTAAAATTGGAGGATAGAAATTTGAAGCATTCATGGTGATTGACGTAGGATTTTCAAATTTCAATAGGCGTGCATCTTTTGTTCTTATTTTAAGGGCATTGGCGGAAACAATCACATTTTCTATCAAAATTTGGTAAACATGGGATTATTATAATCACAATTTTCATCATCATACATAAATAAATGATAAAATTGTCATATTCTTATAAATCTCTTTTTTAATCCCAATCTTTGACCTATCATCGTCCTAATAGGCCTAAAGAGCCTCCACTATCCACAACCCAATTTTCAATTTGATTGGTTGGAGTCCTTGTCAAAATATGAGCTCCAGGTTTAGGAATCATTCTTGTTTTTTCAATTCTTTCAAATAAGATTTTATTCATTGTTATATGTATCATTTATTATATTTAAATTTAAATATCTAATTTAATATATTAATTCTTTTAAATTAACAAACATATTCAAAATTATAGACTTATATTTATAAAATTCGAACCCACAATCTCTTAATTTAGAAATCATTCCAGACCTGCGTATTTTGACGGGCTAACTAAATTTGAGATTGGATCTTTCCTCTATTATGGGTCGATGTGTAGGGATTACAATTGGACTGAACCACGGTTGGTTGGATGATGGTCCCCTTTCTTATGGTAGAGGTATGCTGTTCTCCACCATCTGTGGGATGAGTGTCTGTTTCTCTTTGTTGTTGATTTACTAAGGATGCTTGTCTTGAGGTTGTCCGAAGCTTGTTTGCCTGTTCTTGCCGATGCTGTCATGCAGGCGACGTGTTGTCCACTAGGGCACCATCACAACGGACGTCTATACAGGTGTGGTCGAAATATTAATCATGATTTAAATTAGAGCAGATGTTTTAGCTACGATTAAAAATCATGGCGAATATTGATTAATTATGGTAACAATTTAAGTTTTTTTATTTGATTTTATTTAATCGTGATTATAGTATTAATTTATTACGATTTAAAGTGAAAACTCAATTTTTTTATAGTGCGTGTTTGCTCCATAATTGAAAATCGGGTAGTTTGAATGCATCACTATAGCCCATTAAGTCATCTGTATATATGAGTTAGGAGAAAATTGTATTTTCCGTTTTGTATCTTAAAGTTTAGTATATTTTTCATCTTATTAGTTATAAATTGTCATATAAGTTACAAAAATTCTACGTTTAATTATTTTATCAAATTTTGTTAGTGTTTTGATTGAAAAGGTCTCGTGTTTAGCACGTGACAATTATTTAGAAAGTTGAAAAATTAACAACCACATGACCGCTTCAATAAAAAAAATACTAATGGAATTCGACGAAATGATTAAAGTCAGAATTTTTATAATTTATGGGATAATTAATTATAATAAAAATTATTTAATTAATATGAAGAAAGGTGTATTCACTTTAAGATACGGAACAAAAAATTCTATATTGATGAGTTATGCTTGTCGGAGCTCTAGTGGGGCTGATATATATATGTACAGAAGATGTGCGAGACGAGAGCAATCCTATATAGAAAACATCATACCGTGATGAAGCTAACTAAACTAGAATGAACTATAATCAAGTTAGTAATGAGAAGAATCTTGTCTAATGAATTATGATGGTGCCTACTGTCATCATAAAGTGAGATCGATTAAATTTATGTTATAGGGGTATAATTCAACATTGTAAATAATTTTATGGCCGAAATCTAGGAACATAATTATGTGAGGAGTAGAACTAAGAACATAAATTTTGATCATAAGTTTAGAAAGGATAGTAGAAGTAAAAGTAAGTCTAGGCCTAAATATAGAGAAGACTGACACAATGAAGAAAGACATAACGAAAAGGATTAAAGGCAATTTTCGTCCCCTAATTTTAGGCCATTCTCGTTTTAGTCTCCTAAGTTACTAGGGTTCCATTTTGGTCCCGTAAAACTGAAAAAATCTCAATTTTGGTACAAATTTGGTCGGAAAGTTGAGCCACTTGCGGGAAAAAGTCACATGCCAGGCATGTGACTTTTAAAATTGGGGCTTGCATTGTGATTGGTTGAAAATAAAAGGCTTAAAGGCAATTTTCGTCCCCTAACTTCAGGCCATTCTGGTTTTAGTTCCCTAACTTCAGGCCATGTCTTCACCACATCATCTTTTTCAGCCAATCACAATGCAAGCCCCAATTTAAAAAGTCACATGAATTACCTGAATGTCTGTGGTCCAATAATAATATTGATCTCTCATTCCTTCGCATTTTTGGATGTTCTGCATTTGTTTTGCAAAATGGTGATAAACTTGATCTCCGTTTCTAAAAATGTATTTTTATTAGTTATCTTGAATGAGTAAAAAGATATAGACTCTGGCTTAAAAGCTAGCCAAACTTTAAAATTATTATGAGTAGAGATGTCATTTTTAACGAGTCGACGTGAATAATTCCGCAACAACGACTAAACGGACCAAAGAGTGAGGGAGATAGGAACATATCTTGTTAATCTCCCTCTAACTTGAGATAGGGAACATGTTGGTCTGGATTTTTTTACATTATCTATCTCTAACAACTCGGACTACTTTAATGATTGTAAAAGTCCACATATTTTAAAATAAATAGTCTACGTAATTGTAAGGTTGATAAAGCAGACCAACACACATGATTTCTTAATTATTATTATTGTTTTTGGGATATATATATAGGAGGAAATGGATGTGAAGCGGCCACATGTTCTACTCTTCTTTTCTCATTTTTTGTTTCTATATATGTTTGTTTATTTGATCTTTGGTTTTCCAGAAGCATTTATTAATTTATAGATTATCATTTATTTTTGTAATTAATCAATGCTTGTTTTTTATTTTCTTGAATTCTTGGTTTGATTTTCGGATATATATGCTAAATATTGATGTTATTTTACATTTTTATTAAAAGAAAAATAAACTTTAAATTGTTAAAATATGAATTTGATGATATTGCATAATACAATATATAGTTATCTCATTATGCGTAAAATATAGTTTAGTTAATGATAAGCAAACTCATCGTCGGAAAAAAATTAATTTTTTTTGTATTATAAGTAACTACGATTTTGAAATTATAATAAATTAATATTATCACCATGAACAATAATAAGAATAATGCTAAAACTTAAGTTTTACCAACAACTAATTAATTAATATTTATCATGATTTAAGATATGATTAAAATATTTATTATGATTTTTAGCAATAACTAACGTTTTTTGCCTTCGCTCATAAAAACAAAGGGTAATATTCGTTGCACAACTACATATGATTGAGCAGAAGTCACTGTCATTTATTATTTTAATTATAATAATTAACCATCACGAAAAAATTCATAATTTTTCACATGACTAATTTAATTGTCCCTAAAATTCAAACAGTACTAAATAACACATGTGTCATGGCCAATACGGCCTAACTCAATTAGCAAAGCTGAGGTCCCACGACCTTAATTAGAGGTCATGATTTCGAACCCCACTATATGTGTGGGATGCTGTTTACTGAATAGTAGGTGTTGTTTAGATTTTATTTATTAGATATTATTAATTAGAGCATAATTATTTTGATTATTTTTATTAGATATTGATATCAACATAAATAATTGCAATGAATGATAAATGAAAAAGTGCATGAGGACCAAAAGTGTTAATTTTGTAAGTTATGAGACTAAAAATACTGATCCTATAATGAATGATACCAAAAGTGACATGTGTCTAACTTATGAGACTTAAAATACTGATTCCCCTTCCACCAGCAATAATGTAATACAAGCAAACCATGATTTAAATTAAAAAAAATATAAGAATATATAATTTTATAGATATTTTCCTAAATAATTAATAATAACTCATTCAATTAAAAAAATTGATATTCATCTAATTTTTATTAGAACCACTACATTGAAGTAGTTTTATTATATATATAAATAATTTTTATTCAACTTTATAATTAATTATTCTCAAATATTTATTATTATAGTCACGATTAAAATTAAAAATATTCCCGAGACATGAATTTTATACTAATTTAATATAAAATTAGAATGTAACCAAGTTATAGCCTTAATAATTTATTATAAAACCAGTGTTAATTACACTTCATCCCAAAAATCACGATAACGTTCACCGTAATTTTTCAAAAAAAATACCTTGTCATTTGGCCCTCTTAAAATATTTTTATTACGATCATTATTCCCCTGAAAGATAATTTGAATATTATGAAATTTTTAAATAAACTTGTCGAAGCATCGTACTTTTATATTAAATATTTAAAAATTTACATGTTTTAAAAAGCTCATGTTTGTTATTGTAAAATATATATACAAAACTGTATGTCTAATATTAATCTATAATAATCCATAAAAAAATTAATCATATATTATATTTTAAATATTCATGTAACTGAAAATAAAATGTATAATCTAAATATAACATATAATTTCATTTTTATAAACTTATAAGATTATTTAAATAAATCCAGCCAAGCACCCTCTCTATTTCATTGGGTTGCCAAGAAACTATAATATAATTAAATTAATTGAGAAGTCTTTCTTTTATTTAATTTATGAAGGTTCCCCAGAAATTAAAATATAATTATTGAGAATTACTGCCTGTTGAGTGGTCTTAATTTTTTATATTTATATATATAATTCCCAAATATTAATAAGATAAATGATACCAAATCACAACTAACTCCATCCAACTCAAATAAAATATACGAAAAATAGGTGAGTTTCTAAGTAAAAAAGTCCATGACATTACCTAATTTGATTCATTAATTCCATCACATCTACTCTGAAAAGTAATTGGTAACTGTTAGCACAATCAATCATTGGAGTAACTTGCTATACATACATTCTAAAAAAATATATAACTCATTACGTATAAAATTTTGATGTGTCGAGCTAATTAGCAAGTAAAGTTCTTGCTGCTCATCTAGATTATCAATGAGAATTTTACTTATTAATTAGCTCGATGCTAATTTATTTGGTCGCTATTGAGCCGTTTTCTTGTAATGTCTTCTCTATTTTCATAGTGATAGAAATGAGAACAAGCACTACATCAGATCTTGAGACCGAAGTGATACATTTATATTGACGACTAATGTATCTATTGCCGCATCAAAAAAAAATATAAGGCATTTTATTATAATTAATTATCATGATCAAAAGTAAAAAATTATGATTAATAGTAATTAACCATTACCATGCAACATATTAGCACTATAAAAAATACAACATTTTAACCATGACTAATTGTCATGGTTAAAATAAAAATATTCGTAGCAAATAGACATTGACCACGGCCATGCAATGGCAGTTGGTTGTGGTATCTGTGAGGGCAGCTAAAATATTTATCATGACTAAAAGCCATGGCAAATATTTTACCACGGGTCTTAGCTATGGCAAACACCTTTTTTTTGGTGGAAAATCCATATTTTTACATCAATTTATTTAACCGTGATCAATAAAAATTATTTATTATAATTTTTAATCCGTAACTATTAAAATTATAGTCAATAATCATTTTTTTTTTGTAGTGTAGCCGTTTTTTCAACATGCAAGAATCATATCTAAGTACAATGACAATTTATCATAGTTAAATGCTAATTTTTTTTTAGTGGTTGCATTATTTTTTTTAATTTAAATAAATGAAAAAGAAAATCATATGCGGAGGAGCGACTTGGTGTAGTGCAACAGAAATTTCCATAATTATTTTATTACAATCTATAAACATTATTAAATAAAATATTTCTGTCTTCGGCCCAACAAATAAGGCCACTCACATTGGAACACATGCCCATCCACAGCCTTGAGCACGCTCTCTGATTTTTAATTTTTTAAAATATATCATAATCAAAATAAAAAAAAATCAGTTTAAGAATATTATCGACATAGTAAAAAAATTGGTGCAGTAGTATCACAAATTGCTTGTGAGTGAAAAGTGCTTTTATATATATATATATATTAGTATTAATGAATCGATTATAATTATATAATGAGTTCAAACTCTAACAATTATTAAATAATTAATATACTAATAAAAATATCAAATATTTATAACTAATTAGTAGCTATCATTACGGTGAACAAACAATTATTATTAAAGTGATGAAATTTTCTTAATATATTTAGGATCCCATATTGGGCAATTTCTCAACATTTCTAATTATATTTAAATCCCTCTCAAAATACAAAATTATATTTTCTTTCGGACAAAGTTTAAAAATTATACAGACGTCCTGTATTTGTTTGTTATTAACCCAAATGAAAGTGATGAAATTACAATTTTACCATTAATTAAGAAAATTTTAAAAATGAGTAAATAATGAATTTTATTAAATGATCATTATTCTTCGGAATGTATTAATAATATTTATATTTTTAGAGGGATAACTTTATTATATTTATATATTTGACAGGATATCTTGGTAGGTTTTTTCTTTTCAATATTTTGAGGCAATGCTCAAATACTAATGGACTAAAGTGAGAAGTGAAAATATTATATTAAAAATGTATTTTAGTAACTAAATACCATACTTGATCCATTTATAAGAGTTTGTATTTATAATTATTTTAGTTATTTATCTTTTTTTTTTTGTTGTTTTCACTATACTCTCTAAAGTTTTAAAAAATATCGTAACGTGGTAAAAGTGTAATTCCAATATTTTGGATAGTGTCTAAATATAATTAATCCAGACTACAAAAGGACAAATGATTTTCTATATAATAAATCACATAATAAATATTATTTATTACAATTAATGAAAAAAAGTTATTGCCAAAGCTTATGCTTTGATTATAGTCAATCAAAATTTATCATAGTCTTAATTATAGCTAAAATATTTATCGTATTTTTTAGTTAAGGTTAACATTTTCGCCTGACATGTAGAAACAATTAATAACCCCATAGCTATTGCACAACAATAACTGATTTGTGTTCGTTACAATCTTTTACTTTTTAATTGTAAGAATCAACTATAAAGATGTGAATATATCAGATCCAACACCAAAAGGACTAAAATACTCTTCCCCCATAAAGGCAAACTACACATTCAAGACTAAGATCTGCAATTTCCTTACTCAGGTAAGGGCTGGATGGGTCGCGCTAGAGCCGCCCCGATTTGAGGACGTGGAACTAGAGCTGTTAACCGTTAATCGTCTTATATTCGGAGGCTAAGTGTAGCCAAAATAGGTATATACACGTAACCCTATATATACACCTCAGCACTTCAAATACGGGTACATATATTTAATAATTACTTTCACACCAACATCTCACGAATTTTTTTAGCCATTGAAGGGGCTCTGTTGGGGAATACTCAGCAAGGCTAATGATATTTTCTTTTTAAATTTTCAAATTTACGATCTGAATTATCCTCAAAATAATACCGATTCCAACTTGAATCCAATATATATTAAGAAAAACTTATTCCTTCGAGTGACAATATATTTAAGACACCTTATTCGGCACTTTGTTACTATTTGTTAAAACTGGAGTGTAGATATCCCTCAAACGTGCATGCCGGCTGAGTTGACTTGAATCTAAAAGCCTGAGTAGACCAAGGAAGTTTTGTGTACTCCTCACATATGGCTTTGTCAGAGATATTGCTATTTTCTAATTGGTTCTTTGAGATTAATGTTGGGCCATGGCCAACCCTCAGATAAAAATTATTTGTTCAGTTATTTAAATTTGTTTATTATTAATTTTAATTTTTTAAATTTATTCATTTTAGTTTTAGTTCGATTATTTTTAAAATTATTTAATTTTAGTTTTTTGACCCAATACCACTATACAACTTTTTAAGAGCAATTTTGATTCATATGTATATATATATCTATTCATTTTGAATCTCGTAGATAATGCTCGCCTAGAATGGTATACGGGTTTAGCTTTATTGAAAAAATATGTTCATTCATTAGGATAGACTATTAGTTTTTATCGGACAAAAGAGTCATAAAATAGACTAAATGACCAAATCTAGACAAAATTGATAGATAAACGACCGAATCTAATTTTGTTAAAGATAAAGAACCAAAATAAATTCAAACCAAAGTTATAGGACGAAATTTTTCTTTTACCCTGACCCTAATGCATATTCAAAAAATTATGATTATGCATGCAGATGATCCTGATTTGGGGGTTCTTTGAATAATTAATTATTCCTGTCGCATTAGTAATTTCCTCGCAGAGGACCACCGGAAACATTATATATTAAAATGGGTTTCGATTTAAAAAAAGAATAAAAAAACATGAGTTAAATATTGCTGTTTGTGCAACTTCTGAGGCAATTGCGCTTGGGGAGGTTGCGGATTTAGAGCTTAGACAAGAGCAGAGAATTCTACCACCTACCTACCTGCCTCTTATATGATTGGTGTATAGTTCAGTATTAATTACACTTATTATGTAATTATTATTATTATTATGTGAATAATATATAATTTTAAGGAGATTGATTAATTACATGACAAGTGTATCACACTTACTTGGTGTATAGTTTAAGAAAAAGTGACAAATCACATTACAAGTGTATCACCTTACACTAGAAAAAGAAATGGTTATTGGCTATAATTTTAATAGTTATGAACTAAAAATCGTGGTAAATAAGTTTTATTGACCACAGTTAAATAAAATTATTGCAAAAACGTAGATTTGCCATGACTAAAAGCCCTTGGTAAAAAAATTTACTATAATTTTTAGCCATAACAAATGTTTTAACCACCCTCGCAGATATCACGACCTACACATATTGTGTATACACGTTAATGGCTTCTAATAAGTGCATGAGTTTACCATTATAGTAACGTACACTTAAACCCTCTCATTTACCTCGAAGTCAAAAAGAACAAACCATCACCATAGAAAAAAAACATAAAATTCTCATATTATTGCCCATCGAAAACGACCCTAAATTTAATGTCCTTGTAGACTGAATTTTCTATTTTATTTAATATGTACTCATTACATGTATAAAAATTACATTTTTATTGGCTCCCACAACTGAGTAGTAGAAACTTACATTTTGGGTACGAGAACGATTTCTTATAATGTTTGGGTTTTTTTTTTTTAAGAATAATTTTTGGGATTTGGGTCTATCTATACCGCATTTTTTGTAAAATCTATAAGTCGTAAAATTTTAATTCTACTATAATTATTCTTTTATTTAGTTATCCATCATGTCCTGAATTTTTAATTCTTTGATTAACTATAAAAAATAAAATTAGTTTTAAAATTTAGCTATAATCAGCATTTTTTGCATATATAATTAATTGTAAAATTATGTCACTTTTTTGTTTTTAAAAGATCAATTATTTCAAAATTAATTTTCTTATAACTAATTACACAACCTTTGGGGTCAAATATTAAATAAAACAGAAAATATAATAAAATTTAAAATAAAAATTCCAATACCCGCCCCCTTTTATCATTTGTAGTCCAACAAATATTGTGTATACTTAGAATTCCCCAATCAATATTTTATTTATATACATATATAAGTCATACGCATAAAATATTTATTTGAAATATGAAAAATATGACTTTTCGTACATATATATATAAAGTAAATTAAAATGAAATAAAATGTCAATTTCCCTATAATTCCTGCAATTATTAGCCTAATGACAAACTGTCTCCAACTTTTTATCATCTCCTCCTCCTTTTTCTTATGTGCATAGTCAATGGCGTGTTAGAATTAGCCTTCACTTCCTTATCTAAGCATTCTTATATCTATAATAATATATATCAGAAAAAAGACATCGCTTCGCACTCGACGGATAGTTTGTGAGACCCTGATATCACTCACTTATTTTGTTTATGATCAATGTTAATTTTTATCATATTTATCCTATATTTTCACTCATGTTCATCACGTACTTTACTTTTAATCGTATATTAAATCTTTTATATTTGCGTTGTATCTATTCGATTATACAAATGTATGTGTACGGCATAACTAATATATACAATGAGAGAAAGAAAAATTGCAATTAATTGCAGTCCTGTAATTTAGGGGGGTGGGTGGTGGTGCTTTTGTACGAATTGATTTTTGCAATTTAGTCCTATAGCTTTATAATATTGGCAATTTTAGTCCGTTTTCACCTGATTTGATCGAAAAATCACATGTGACTTGTAAATCATCCAATTAAATTACAATTTTAATCTCGTACATCATGCAGGACCAAAAAATGCCAACTTTCCTAAGTTACAGAAATTTAATTGGCCATGTGCAAGTCATTTGCAACTCTTTTACCAATTTGGCCAGAAAAAGGATAAAAATTATCAAAATTTTAAAGTTACAAAATTAAATTATGAAAATCGATTTACGCAAAATAGAAAATACCTGCACGTAAATTACAAGATTAAAATTGCATTTTTAGGTGTGAGACAATTATAGATGATGTAACGCATGGACTCTTGAGAATGTGATGAAAAATGGAGAATGAAATGAAGTATTAGTTGGTAGGTACAAATATAGCTGTCCCTTTTCATATGCATATCCAACAACAACAAAGTGATCAAACGCTTTACTTTTCAAGATTATATTTTTATGGATTTTAATGTAATTTACTCTTTTATAATATTGTAAATAAGTAAATTACCCTCTTATGATAAAAAAATAGCAATTTGTAAATTATTGCATTTTAAAAAACACATGAAGGTAAATTGCTATTTTTTCTTTAATAAGGGGTATTTGCTCATTTCTAGTGATCAGAAGCACTAAAAAACAACACATATTTCACTCACTCGAATTAAGCAGCAATGTATTTGTGATTCTTGTGTTGTGTCCACAAAAAGGCTAAAGCTATCCATATACATATACATATATATAATGATGGTGTGTCCCTTTATGCCTGAAAAGCAAAACAAGTGATATCTCAGTTGTCAACTTCCATTCCCAGTCTCATAATTTTTATAGTTTCCTTCGCTTTCCAGCTCCTGTTACCATATATATTAATTTCCTGCAGGAATTAAATGAGTTAAACTGTTGTAATGAGCATATGTTGTGATCTGGAATCACACCTAAATTGCCTAAAATGACTGAAACGCTCCTCCCTACTGTCCGAATTGGCCCAAAAATTTCAAGGATCCACCCGTATTTTATTTGGTTAGTCCGGACTATTGAGTGATGTACGTACATAATTCCCTCATCGTCTGATGGTTCTTAGATCAATTATTCATATTGGGTCGTATAATTCTGTTGTTTACGTGAATACATAACTCCTAAATTATCAGTTATATATGTATTTTGAGCCGCATTCTATTTTTGAATTATTGGAGGGTTATTATTGAGATTATTTAACTTTTTTCGGTAAATGTAATTTTTATAAATAGAAAAAAATATAGTACAACAACAATCATGAGATTATTTAACTTTATTCTTATGCATTTCGTGAGTGCATGTACATCAAAACTATCTATAGGCAATTACTCTAGTTCAGATTGAGATTGATTAGATTTGAATAATTTATAAATAGTAATTATAATACATTTGTCATGTGATTGGTGTATAATTTAAAAAAAAAATAAAAATGAAGTAGCCGTCAACTTGTGAGGCGGAATGAGGGATCTGAAAACACATTTTGGCTGCCCTTAATTTGAGGTCAAGTTGGTTAGAGAGAGCCGAATTATTGAGGAGAGCTAAAGAATGTTGACTTTTTCCACAATGGGATATGCCTTCTCTATGTATTTATGGGTGTGTTTGCATGTGTGTCTTTTTTAGTTAAATGTGGATATCCATGTGATGTGACATTTGAGCATCCTTAGCATATTGCACGGACCAAAAAGTATGTTGTTATTCGTATGTGACTATATATTATTTGTTTACCCAAACCAATTAACTAATTACATAATCAATGGTATTTTTATTGTATAATTTATTATTTATTTATTTTTACATAAATAATGGGATAATTATATATATTTATTTCTTTATTGCATAATTGACTCGGGTTGGTTAAAGAATTGTTTGCAATATTAATTTTTTGTTAAAAATAAATTCATAAAAATATTTTTAATTTACAGTTCATGTTTTTAAATTGTTTAAATTAAATTTTGCTATCAAAATTTAGAATCTCTTGATACCGACTTTTACGGATTATTTTCCACTAATTAAGCTTTTTCTCTAAACACCCCATTTTCAATATTCTTTTTATGATTTTTTTACGACATATTCTCGCAACAAAAGCAGAAGTAATTAGAGACAATGCAAGCAAAAAAAAAATCATTACATATTTATTTTTTTATATATTCTCAAAATTTAAAAGGTTTGAAATATATTTGTGTGATTACCATTAATTTCCACTTCATGAAGGAGAAGTGATATTTCTTGAGGAATATAAAATTCCAATGATTAAATATGAAAAAAAATCGGATTCATTTTTTTTTCCCTTTAATTTTGAACTTTATTTCTAATTTATGTGTTGACCAATACCCCAACACAAAGGCTGCTAAAACGTTTGATTGCTTCCACATGCTCATCATTCTAATAATTGAGAAATCACATGCATGCCCTCCACCATAATATTATTACAAAAACATAAATATTATAAAGTGGTAATAAACTATAAAAAGTCTAACATTGTGGTAGAATTATGGGATTTCAAAATTATGCATTTCTTGCAACTTGATGTCCCAAATTAAGCAAACAAAAAAAAAAAAAAAAACAGATAAATTAGTAGTTAGGAAACTATATAATAAAATTCCAAATGAATATGTAGAGAGAAATAGATCCGATCGCGTTATGACCACCTCAAATTACGTCGTTTCAAGAAAACTTCAAGACTATTTTCTGATTTATTATACATGTAATGTCGGTGTGTATATAGTAGCAACAATGTATGTATTATTTATACGTACAATTTTAAAAAAATATAAAAAAAATACAGTCTACCCTCTAATAGTATTTAAATTCTAAAAAAAAAATAAAGAATAATAAAAATGAAGTGAAAAAATCAAACTTTAGACTTCGTAGTTGAGTGTACGCGTTGGTTCCCAGTTACAGCCTGTAGGGATGATCCAGTAGTCTCCTGCATAGTATATATTAGAAACATAGTATGAATGCAAAATAAATAAATAAATAAAAATTCTTGGATGTATTACAACAAATATGATTTTGTTATGACTAATTAATTACCATTCTTGAAAGTAAAAAATAATAGTGAATTCTAATTGACAATGCCGGAGCGACGATCATTACCCGTTGACTCTATGATGCCAAAATGTAACCATAGTTAAAAATGACAGAGACATTGATTAATCAAGGCCAGTACTGTACTTTTTTTTGCATCGATTTTGTTTCGTCAAGGTAGAAAGTACTGATCTACTGTATTTTTCATTTAAAACAAATGAATTATTATCTATATTATAAATCACTACGACTGAAAGATTGTGAAATATTGTAATTTTTAATTGTAAAGAATATTTTGATTTCGTATGAAATTAACAACGGCTAAACTGTTGTAGAACTATAGTTAAATATTCACAATTTTGTAGTTTAAATCTCTCTCTCTCTCTCTTTCTTAGAGGGAGAGTTGAAAAAAAAAAGAAAAAAGAAAAATGAATGATGTCGCAATTCATGAGAAGGTACGTACATCGTGATGAAGTAAAGAAGTATAAAATGGGTAGAGAGTGGAAGTGATAAAGAAAGAAGCACTCCTGAAGCATAGTTTTTGTAGCAGGTGAAATGCTTCCTTCAGATCACAAATACAAATGATAAATTCAAAGTGGTTTGATTATGGGCTTAAATTATAAGTATGAGTCCAGCTGTTATAACCTTATTATTTAACTTCATCACTTGTTACAATTAGATAAATCAATTTGAATCTTGAATCGGTCTGTTTTGACAGCTCTCTTCCAACGACTGTTTCCATTCATTCATCCCCTCCCTATATATACTTTAGTTATTTGGCACACTTCTTCAACCATCTCTTCCTCTACTAATTACACAACTTTCAAGTCTGTAGGAGTGGTGTGTCTAGCCACATTGGGCGGAGCTGGTGGCAGTTTCCGGTGACAGAATGAGGGTTCTTGGCCGTAGCCCGGCCGTAAAGGGCCATATGCTGCCACATCTTATTGTGGTGGTATTGGCCGTTTTGGCAACGTATAATGTGGTCTTTGCTGACCCTTATGTTTACTCGTCTCCACCACCTCCACCTTATGAGTATAAGTCTCCGCCCCCGCCTTCTCCTTCTCCGCCACCACCTTATGTGTATAAGTCTCCTCCACCACCTTCACCGTCTCCACCGCCACCTTACGTGTATAAATCACCGCCTCCGCCTTCTCCTTCCCCACCACCACCTTATGTGTATAAGTCTCCTCCACCGCCATCTCCTTCTCCGCCACCACCATATGTGTACAAGTCTCCACCCCCGCCATCACCTTCTCCACCACCACCATACATTTATAAATCACCACCGCCACCTTCTCCTTCCCCACCACCGCCATATGTTTATAAATCACCACCACCACCTTCTCCTTCCCCACCACCACCCTATGTCTACAAGTCTCCTCCACCACCCTCTCCCTCACCACCACCACCTTACTACTATAAGTCTCCTCCACCACCTTCACCATCACCCCCACCACCATACTACTACAAGTCTCCTCCACCACCCTCTCCATCGCCACCACCACCTTACTACTACAAATCCCCACCACCTCCCTCGCCATCTCCACCACCACCTTACTATTACAAATCACCACCACCACCATCACCCTCGCCACCTCCTCCATACTACTACGTCTCTCCACCACCACCAAAGAAATCCCCGCCACCTCCACCACCATACTACTACAAATCTCCACCCCCACCATCCCCTTCACCGCCACCTCCTTACTACTACAAGTCTCCACCACCTCCAACCAAGTCTCCACCTCCTCCATACCACTACACATCACCACCACCACCAGTTAAGTCTCCACCACCTCCTTACCACTACACTTCTCCTCCACCCCCAAAAAAGTCGCCTCCACCGCCATACTACTACACTTCCCCACCGCCACCCGTTAAGTCACCTCCTCCTCCGTATTACTACGTTTCTCCACCACCACCAGTGAAGTCTCCGCCGGTTCCTTACCACCCTCCACACCACCCATTCGTGGTTAAAGTGGTAGGAAAAGTATACTGTTACAAGTGCTATGATTGGATGTACCCAGCGAAATCCCACAACAAGAAACATCTCAAGGGTACGTAAAAACTTTCCATTATCTTGTTTTGTTTATGAATTCTTCATAATTAGTTTCAAACTACTACGAAAATGTTAAAATTATAATTTCTTTTTGAAAAATTACAATTTTAGTCCTACATGAATATATTATGTAATTTTAAAAATTTCCAGCGTCAAGAATAAAAATGGCTGAAATCATGCACATGTCCCTCCTTCTGGTGCGAATTCTTTAAAATCACAGGACAAAAATTGACACATGAATTTGTATAGATTAAACTTGACACATGGGCCAATACATGACTAAATTGTAATTTTTTAAAAAAGTTTTTTCCTTTCCTAGAAAAAAAAATCATATGTATTTAGTCTTTATCATGAGAGAAAATTAAAGTGGTACAGACAACATTCAATATTAATGATGTTGGGTGGAAAATTTTACTATATCTTATTCCTATAATCACTTAATTATTCTAGTGACATAATTAGAAATTATCAGCCAATAATTAGTATTGAAATCACCTACTAATTATGGGCTTTCCAAAGTGGAAGCTACGCCAGCATGTTTGTCTGAGGAAAAAACATTAATTTGTGGTCCAATCTTGAAGAAATCAAATCCAGATTCTAAATTTAGTATAAGATATATAAAGTTAGTGCATTTGGTCTAACAACTTCATAATATATTTAGTAAAATATAATAATAATAAAAAAAATGCTAAGTATGGTATTATTAATAGCTTTTGGTCATATGAAAGATTGAACAAACTTGGTTGGCTGTAATAACTTTATGTAATATGAAACATATGTGATCAGGTGCTGTTGTGGAGGTAACATGCAAGGTAGGTGAGAAAGAGGTTGTGGCATATGGCAAAACCAAGATCAATGGCAAATATAGCATTCAAGTTGAAGGATTTGATTATGGCAAATATGGAGCAAAGGCATGCAAGGCTAAGCTTCATGCACCTCCTAAGGGATCTATGTGCAACATTGCAACAAATCTGCATTGGGGAAAGAAGGGAGCTGGCCTCAAAGTGAAGTCTAAGACCAAATATGAAGTTGTTCTCTATGCGGAACCGTTTGCCTATGCACCCAAGAGTCCTTATAAGGAATGTGAGAAGCCCAAGCCGAGCCCCACGCCATACTATTACAAATCTCCACCACCTCCTTCTCCGGTTTATGTCTACAAGTCACCACCACCACCAGCACCAACTTATGTCTATAAATCACCACCGCCACCTCCGTATGTGTATAAATCTCCACCTCCTCCGACACCGACTTATGTCTATAAGTCACCACCACCTCCTCCGTATGTGTACAAATCTCCACCTCCTCCTACACCAACTTATGTCTATAAGTCACCGCCACCTCCTCCTTATGTGTACAAGTCCCCACCTCCTCCTCCACCGACCTACATATACAAGTCGCCGCCACCTCCATACTACTATAAGTCTCCACCTCCACCTTCTCCATCTCCACCACCACCTTACTACTACAAGTCCCCTCCACCACCTTCCCCATCACCTCCACCACCCTACTACTACAAATCTCCTCCACCACCATCGCCATCTCCTCCTCCTCCATACTATTACAAATCGCCACCACCACCATCCCCATCTCCACCACCTCCTTACTACTACAAGTCTCCACCACCACCATCCCCATCACCGCCACCTCCTTACTACTACAAGTCTCCACCACCACCATCGCCATCTCCTCCTCCACCATACTACTACAAATCACCACCACCACCTTCACCATCTCCACCACCTCCATACTACTACAAGTCTCCACCACCACCATCGCCATCTCCTCCTCCACCATACTACTACAAATCACCACCACCACCTTCACCGTCTCCACCACCTCCATACTACTACAAGTCTCCACCACCTCCATCTCCTTCACCCCCACCACCCTACTACTACAAATCTCCCCCACCACCATCACCGTCACCCCCACCTCCATACTACTACAAATCCCCCCCACCTCCATCTCCTTCACCACCACCGCCCTACTACTACAAATCCCCACCACCTCCATCGCCATCTCCTCCACCTCCTTACTACTACAAATCTCCACCACCGCCATCACCATCTCCCCCACCTCCTTACTATTACAAGTCTCCCCCACCCCCATCACCATCTCCCCCACCTCCTTACTATTACAAGTCTCCCCCACCCCCATCACCATCTCCTCCACCTCCCTACCACTACAGCTCCCCACCACCACCGTCACCATCTCCTCCACCTCCCTACCACTACAACTCTCCACCACCACCGTCGCCATCTCCACCACCACCCTACCACTACACCTCTCCACCACCTCCATCACCCTCACCGCCACCTCCTTATGTTTACAAGTCTCCACCACCCCCTTCACCATCACCTCCCCCTCCTTACTACTACAAATCTCCCCCACCACCATCACCATCTCCTCCTCCTCCCTATCACTACAGCTCCCCACCACCACCGTCGCCATCTCCACCACCACCCTACCACTACAGCTCCCCACCACCACCGTCGCCATCTCCACCACCTCCCTACCACTACACCTCTCCACCACCACCTTCACCCTCACCGCCACCTCCCTATGTTTACAAGTCTCCACCACCCCCTTCACCATCACCTCCCCCTCCTTACCATTACAGCTCCCCACCCCCACCATCGCCATCTCCTCCACCTCCCTACCACTACAGCTCCCCACCACCACCCTCGTCATCTCCACCACCACCCTACCACTACAGCTCCCCACCACCACCCTCGCCATCTCCACCACCACCCTACCACTACACCTCTCCACCACCACCTTCACCCTCACCGCCACCTCCTTATGTTTACAAGTCTCCACCACCCCCTTCACCATCACCTCCCCCTCCTTACCACTACAGCTCCCCACCCCCACCATCACCATCTCCACCACCACCCTACCACTACACCTCTCCACCGCCACCTTCACCCTCACCGCCACCCCCTTACGTTTACAAGTCTCCACCACCCCCTTCACCATCACCTCCACCTCCATACCACTACGTATCACCTCCCCCACCCGTGAAGTCACCTCCACCACCAGTCTACATCTATGCTTCTCCACCTCCTCCAACCCATTATTAAGCTTCAAGAACTCAGCAATCGTCCTCAGGCATCCATGTAAGTCGCTCTCCCAAGCAAGTGATCTAATGTATCTTTACTCAACATTCCTAAGTCATCACCTGACTTCATTGTTCATTTTGCAGCATCCAGACTGAAACACCGAATAAAAGAAGGCTTCCCGAGGATGACATTCAACCATCAAATATATAGAACAACTAGTTTATTCAATAAGGTCCTGCAAGCATTAGAAAGCTTCATATTTTGCATGTCGGACCAGTTTGCATCTACTTCTTTGGCTATTATCGTACACATTTTCCTCGTCATATCTTCGAGTAGACATGGCTCAACAATGGACTATTTGTTTGCACTGAGAAGAGTTCATTACTGATCAAATTCGAGGAGCCAGAAGTCATATGTAGAGTTGTTTTCTTATTTTTTGTTCCTGTATAGTGGATGGCCTTGGAAGATTGAGTTTACATTCATTACCCATTGTTAATTTCTTTGGTTTGTTGTGCTCTACGAGCTCATATTGTTACTAATAAAAACATCTTAATTTTATTTATGTTGCTTTTCTTTTCCATTGGTCATGCACATCTTTCCATTTCAGCTCTTTGTATAAGCTAATTGCCCTGAATTAGTAATCTGTCGTCGCCTTTAACAAGTCGAATCAACAATTTTTCCATGTCTAAGGCAAAATTGCATTTACATTCGATAGAGGGTGTTGCACATTTGATCTCCCATTTTAATTACAAGTTGAACCACTCTAAGTACAAAGTTAAGAAAACTTGAGATATTTGGTCCCTTGCCCTAACGGATGTTAAAAATATTTGAAATTTATGCATGTGAGCTGCACATATGATTGATTAGTTATTAGAACATATGCAATTAGTTGACTATTTGGAGGGTAAATTAATTTTTAAATCCCATAGTAAGGATGGTGTTGCATTTTTAGTCCCATATACTTTTCAATAGTTTGTTTTATAAAGTTGATTTAGTTTCTGCGGATTATAATATTCCAATTTGTAGTGAGATTATTATCAATGAATTGTTGGCATTACATTCGTAAAACTAAATTTTATTTATTATAATTTCTGGGCAAAATTTATTAAAATATTTTTAAATTAAATAATAATTCAAATTAAAAATAATAAAAAAGGTTAAAAATTATCTCAAATACAAATAATGTAATTACAATTATATTTTAAAACTAGTCTATTATTTATATAAAAATAAAATTTATCTAATTCCTTATTTTAAAAAATTAAATTTTATTTATTGTAATTTGTGGTCAAAGTTATTCAAATCAAATAATTATTCAAAATCCACTATAACTATAAATTCTTGAATTATGGATTATAGTTAATTAATATTAGCTTCATTTCAAACATTGTTCTCAAATTTCCATATTAATATATCTTGACACCTAATTCTCTATTTTTTATACAGTGGGGTGGGTAGGGGATGATTGGATGCTTGGTAAGCAAAAATTTCAATTTAAAAAGCTCTAATTTCATCTACGTTGAAAATTCTGACAAATTATAAACTCCAATGACAAATTATAAACTCCAATGACGGAAGTCCTGTAATTACTAAAAAATATTTAATTATGAGTTATAATTTGCCGCGCTTGTAGTTAATTAGAGTGCTTAAATGCCATCACTCCTAACATACATGGTATAAATGCAATTTAGCCAAAAAATAAATTATATAATTATGGGTACTTAATAATTTCTCTAATTAATATTCATGATTGTTAAGCTGCTGAAAATATATAATTTATC
Organism: Sesamum indicum; assembly: GCF_026168435.1. Lineage (NCBI taxonomy): Eukaryota > Viridiplantae > Streptophyta > Magnoliopsida > Lamiales > Pedaliaceae > Sesamum > Sesamum indicum. The sequence continues at coordinate 25,565,347 of NC_142659.1, read as the reverse complement.
TTTATACTATAAGATGTCGTAATTTTTGTGCTGTTTCTGATTATTACTTTGTCTTTCTTATTGACCAATATTTCCTTGAAAAGATGTTAATTAAGTACATATAATACAAGAGAAGATGGAATCAGAGAGATGGAAAAATATTCATTTTCTGTGGAGACGGATTTTGTGATGGAAATTTTCTCTTAAATGGTAAATATATATTTTTTTAAATGTGGATATATACTTCCACTGAAATAGCATTAATTAGGATCTAAAATTCCATCTTTGTTTCTGTCTCTCAACATAACAATTTTAGTATTAGAGACGGATTTAGCTACAGAAATTTTACGTCTCGAAAACTAAATTTCTGATATTTGATATATAGACACAATGAAAATATATAATTCTTAGTCTTAGCTCAACAACCAAACTAAATGAAATTGGGCACTGCAACAATCATTAGATGCTCCTTCAAAAAATACAATTTTAATTGGTCGCAGTGCATGGCATATTGTGCAACGTACTCTCCCACATTACATTAACCAACATTTTTGTTTTTTTAAGGTTATTTTTTTCTCAAGTACATGCAACAGCTTGAGATAAAGTCTATGTATACATCATAACGAACTAATATTGAAGTGTTTACACAAAAACTGACATACGATCGTAATAATTAATTGCTTAGGATACTTTGAATACATAATGATAGGGTCCAAAGACAAACAAACAAGAGAAAATGCACCGAGCAGGTAGCTGAATCCCTTTTATTTTGTCCAAAAGATAGGTGAGAAGCTGATGGAATGTCTCTGTCTTCCATCCCATACAACCCCACTTGGCAACTACTTTTCCAACTTGTGTACTGTTATGCGGAATTTTGTGCCCTTTAATCTTTGGATATTCATCTGAGATCAATCGATATCGTAGTTTAGAAGTTATGTATTCAAAGAACAAGAACGGGGAATTATTGAGTGGCCTTTAGTTATAGTCCTTGAATATTATGTCAGACACGTCTGTATAAGAATATTCAGTTAGTAAGTGATATATATAATAGACAAATATGACATTCGGGAGGTTGGAAATTGAGCTTTGTTGATCGACGATATGTATAAATGAATTACGTCGTCTTCTGGGTCGGATCAACATGGTTTATATGTCGAAAATTTCAGCCGTTTTGAGCTTTTAAATTGGGTAGATATGAATCCCATATCAAATAAATATATCTTTGTAATTAGTTTTAATAAAAAAAAGAAATTAATTTGATGTGGTTGGTCACGTCGCGATCATAAACTTAAGATTGATCGAAGTTGTTTTGTTTTGTGCTTTTCGTTTTTGGTGGAATTGTTGGAATGCTTTTCTCTTTCAAAGTTGTACACTTTTTTTATACTTTTCTTGAGTTGATACGATTTTCAAAATATATATGCTGAGATTTGTCCCATTCATTTATATATATATAGTTCACTGATGTCTTTTTTCTTTTGATGTGTACTGCAAATAATTAGTTTTGTTGTTTATCTTGAATAAGAGTCACATGTGTTTCGATAATGTTTGAATGAACTGGAGTATAAATAGTAAGAGGAAAAATTCTCGTCCAAATCAAATTTGATTGAACTATGTTAATCATAAAACAAGTGTGATACATTTATTATGTAATTGGTTACTATTTCTGTACTGTATACCAATCACAATAAAATCTTAAATTATTGCAATATTTGATTCAAGAAAAATGATTAGAAATATATGCGATTTTGTCTTCAGTGTGAAGTTATATATTTCTAATAGATTATCTAGTACAGGTCTACTGTTTGTATATACATTATTTTGAGTATTGCATAAAAAATAACTTGAATTATTATTACTATTGTTGTTGTTAAGTTTTTAGCGACTATCGTTTATTTGTAGTATTTTATATCCGTGTTTTTTCAATAATAGTTTAATACTGAAAACAAATTCTATCTCAAAGCTTAATTTCCCCAAAGCCACCACCACAGTTCAACCCAAAATCAAGATCTAATGATACTCCTACTTTACAAATAATTATCCAAACATATCGAAAAGGATTTGTGATTGAGGATTTCAAATACTTCAATTCAAATGCAACCTTAAAGAAAGTTCAGACCTTCTCTTAGTTTTAGCTACAGAGCTTTCACAAAACGAAAGAATTGAAATTCAAATGAGAATCCCCTAGACAGGTCATTCGACGAATAATCACTGTCCAAATTCGGACTATGCCAGGATTGTTATCTGGCCCATTGTAGTCGGATAAACAATCTTCAATAGCCCACTTGGTTGGGACTAAAAATTCAATATCCATCTTAACCATAACTTACATAACCAAATATTTGATTCGACCCCAAATTTTACTCATAACTTAAATACATAGCTACTATTAAATTGTGCCTGACTTAGTTTGTTTGATTTGATTAGTAACTCTTATTTGGGGCAATTATGTAAATACAAATTTATCACCACTTTAATCAAATAAACTAAATTTTGGATTATTTTATCAAAAATTAATCACCACTCTTGTAATGTTTAGTACAAAAATAAATAATATTATTCACACATATCTTATAGTTTATCAAATATGTATCAATCACCAATTAGCCCTATCTAGGCGTGTAACATGGCCTAAGTGTCAAGGGATAAAATGCAATCAAATTATCTATAAAATTAAGTTCCAAGTAGCAGATCATGTATAAGTGTCAATTGACAAAAAACCTGGAACAAGATATTTTGCAAACAAAAATGAATCTAGCAAAGCTTAAGAATTTGCATTCTTGTGATTTCAAAATTTATGTTAGAAATTAAATATTTCATTGCGATAATCAGAAAGAAATTTTAATGTATGTAGCAAACATCATAACATCTGGTCTTGGCAAAAACAATTAAAAATCTCGTAACAAATACTTTTGTTAGTAAGTTTCTAGTAAAATCTACGCTAAAAACATTCGATATTAAAACCAGTGACAAGCTAATTACCATATAAATGTTTTTCTTGCTAAAATAATTACCAATGAATTTTACTATTTTACAAAGAGTTGTTGTTAATGACATTATTTCTTATAGTGGTATGGTAGTAAACGAGTTAATTTGCGCTTTCATTTGTGTTGTTGTGTATATTCATAATTTTCCCGGTGGCTTTGCTCAATTCTCATTGCGTTGTCGGAGCTTAAGATAATTAAATCACAACATCATATTTTTCGAGTTGATATAAAATGTTAACATAATTAATGGATTATCTGTCCGAAACTGTATAAAATTAAATAAATTTTGTCTAAACCTTCCTTTTTTCCTATTGATAGGCTTCAACTTATCAACCCAAAATATATATATTGAAAATATCAAGCTTCTTCATCTTCTTCCTTGGCTTTCTTCTTACTTTTAACTATTCCATGACAAAAATAACCTAGACCAAACCCTATAATTACATATATAGTAACAACTATTACAAACCAAATGCTGCTGCCCTTTACATGAACTCCGAATATATCTAGCAAAAACATTTTCACCTCGTCTACGTACAAGATTTGGGAATTGTAAAAATGATGAATCTCTTGCAGATAATTCAAAATTAATGTTGTGAAAGCGAAAGGAAGGCCTCCAAGAATTTATATAGGAAAACAAGGGCAGTCGCAATAGTACAATAACACGTTGAATTGTTCGATATTTTCTTGTTTAAGTCAACATTGTCTTTTTGTTATAAGTTTATTTGCCTTTTAATGCATATATTGTTGTAAGATCTTCTTGCACTAATAAAGTGCTCACATGACGTGCGTAAATGAGCTCATAAATACTAAATTTTGGAGCAATGTGAGAAGAATTGTAATTTTTGACGTCCTTCATGGCAGATTGCGGATTTGCAAATGCTTTGCATCGAAGTGGAGTTTCTGATACTGGTTTTCGGGACTTTTGTTTCACATGGTCCAACAATAGAGAGGAACCTAATAAGGTTGGTGAATGTCTTGATAGGTCGTGTGTTAATGCATCGTGTCATGTTCACTGTTCTGAAGACTTCGTCTTAACACCGTTACTCATCCCAAATGAAGTCAATATAGAAACCATTACCCTCCAGAATTCCTCTGAAATACCATCACAATTTACTAAAAATACATTATGTTGTAATGACAACCTTTGCGACAAACTATTTGGAATTGCCACAATATTTTTGACGGTGTTTGTTCACTGTCACAAAGTTTTTCCGACTTGCTCGATTGCAACAGTCGTTTTCCTGTCACAGAACCCGTTGGGAAAATGGTTCTGGAATGGAACTTTATAAAAAGAAATCAAAAATTCAAAGGGACAACAAGAAAGAAGCCATTGAAAATATTTGTATAATACTGCAGCTCGAATTAAAATTGTAACATCAGTTCACAAGTCAGATCTTCTTTAAACAGAGGAGTTGGAAGAGAAGTTAATCAAGAATCTGTTAAGCTTCACAAAGCCAACTGCTACTACCTAACTAACTGTCAAGAAAAAGGAGGGAACGGCTCCCACTAACTAACAGGATGAAGTGCTACTTCACTAAACAAAACTGTAAAAGAGAAAAGCAATTAACAAAATACGTTAGTGCTTGAGAGGAAGGATAAAACGCCACTGATGTTAAGCGATTTTGTAGCCACTCTACTTGGAGCAAAGTCAATCAAGCCCAGCTTGTGAACTAGTGGATGAAAAAAAGGTCCTGTAGAGGCTTGGTGAAAACATCAGGCAACTGGTCCTTAGAAGGAACATGGGACAGGGCCAGAAACCCAACTTTATATTGATCCCTAACGAAATGGCAATCTATCTCCAAATGTTTTGTTCTCTCATGGAAGACGGGATTTCTAACAATGTGCAATGTTGTTCTGTTATCACAGAGGAACAGATTTGGCGTGGGAACTGAGACTTGGAGATCTTGTAAAAGAGAATCAATCCAAGTGAGCTCACAGGCTGTAGTTCGCATGCCCTGTACTCAGCTTTTGCTGTAGACCGTGAAATTGTGTTCTAGTTCTTGGTTTTCCAAAATATTAGTGCTGGTCTTGGGAAGAGGCAATATCCCATAAGAGATTGTCTGGTATCTACGCAGGAGGCCTAATCAGCATCACAATACGCTTGGAGGCGCAGAGTCGTGTTAGCAGGGAAGAAAAACCTTTCTATGGAGTTCCCTTCAAGTATCTTGCCAAATGAACAGCTGCATCGCAATGTTGTTTACAGGGCGTCTGGAGGAATTGAATGAGCTGTTGCGTGGCGTGGGAAATGTCTAGTCTAGTATAATTAAGATAGAGCAACCTCCCTACTAATCTTCTATACACTACTGGATGTGCAAGTGCATTGCCTGCTTGAGCTGTAAATTTGATTCCTGCGAGAAGTGGTGTGGTGGTTGGTTTGGCATCTTGTAATCCCATGTCTGCTAATATATCTTTGATATATTTGCACTGCGTGAGAGCAAATCCTTTTGGTGCCTTAGCTATTTCCAAGCCCAAGAAGTATTTGGTTGTGCCTAAATCCTTTATCATGAAGAGATTATCCAAATAGCACTTAACCTCTGCAATTTGAGATTCTGAAGGACCTGTAATTAAGATGTCATCCACGTAAACAAGTACAGTAATAAAACCTGCAGAAGAGGATTTAGTAAATAAACAATATTCATTTTTAGACTGTCTGGAACCAAAAGACTCCATCTTGGAAGTGACTTTTTGTGGTTCCATTGTCGTGATGCTTGTTTGAGGCTTCAAAGGAGCTTCTTGAGTTTGCAAACATGTCCTGGGGTACTGGATAACCTTCCGGAGTGTATATGTAAATTTCTTCATCCAAATAATCATGTAGAAAGGCATTATTGGCATCTAACTAATAAATATACCATCATGCAGATGTTGCAACAGCAAGTAAGGATCTCACTGTTACAACTTCGGTTACTGGTGAAAAACTTCCCAGGAAATCAAAACTGGCCTTGGCAAAAAATTAGAAAAGCTCATAACAAATATTCTCGTTAGTATATTTTTCGACAAAAATCAAAAAAACATTTGATATTAAAATCAACAACGAACTAATTATCAAATAAATATATTTCTTGCCATGTTTGTTGCTAAAGTAAATTAACAACTAATTCTACTATTTTACAAGGAGTTTATATTGTTATTTCTTGTGTGATATAATAATAACGAGTTAATTTATGCTTTCATTTGTGTTGTTATATACATACATACATCATTTTCTTCGATCGTGGCTTTGCTCAATTCTCTATGCGTGGCTGGAGCTCAATATAATTAAATCACAGCATCATAATTTTCAAGATGATATAAAATGTTTACATTATAACAGTAATCTGTCAAAATATATTTACTGTATAAAACTAAATACTTTTGTCTGCCTAATTCTCTTACTTTTTTTCTTATCCATATGCTTCAACCTATCAACCCAAAATATACATATTGAAAATGTCAAGCTTCTTCATCTCCTTCCTTGTCTTTCTTCTTACTTGTAACTATTCCATGACCAAAATAACCTACACCAAACCCTATAATTATACATATACTAACAATAACTACAAACCAAATGCTGCTGGTCTTTATATGAAGTCCAAATATATCTACCAAAAACATTTTCACGTCCAAGATTTGGAAATTGTAAGAAGGATAAATCTCTTGCTGATAATTCAAAGTTAATGTTATGAAAGCAAAAGGAAGGCCATCAAGAATTTATATAGGAAAACAAGGGCAATCGCTATCTTCAGTAATTAATGATTATTAATCATAACGATCGTATAATAACATGTTGAATTGTTGTATATTTTCTTGTTTAAATTGATACCGTCTTTTTGTTATTAGTTTATTTGCCTTTTAATGCATATATTGTTGTAAATCTTCTTGCACTAATAAAGTGCTCACATGCCGTGTCTAAACAATTAATGTTCCGTGTAGTATAAGCTCATACTAAATTTATATATATATATATATATATATATATGTATGTAAGCATAATCAACAAATTAATTAGAAAATTTCTCTATTTATGCCAGAAAATTATGAATAGATACAAAAATATTAAGATAAAGAAATTCCTAACTACGCGGATGTTATATATAACATATACATAAAAAAAACTCCTCACACTCGAACACAGGGTTGTGTTCAATAGCTCTAAAACTTTTCTAAGAAATTTTCCAAGAATATAATTAAAATTAAAAATGTTTGCATACAGTAATTTTGTAGTTCTGTATTCATGACTTTTTGTAATAAAAAGTAAAATTTATATTCCTAAATCTGTTTTGATTTTATATATGTAATATTATTAATTTACATCAATTTAATATATTTTTTAAGGAAAGTATTTAAAACGTGCAACATCTGTGCATTTTACTGGTCTTAATTAGTTGGAAAGTCATGCTTCAAGTTTTAACTGAGCATGCAATTTTATAGGAAATCTTTGCATATGAAGGTGAACAAGTTGGCCTACTTTTTATATTCGTTTAGAAGAAAAAATTATAAATATTCCTGAAATTATAAATATCCTAACAAATAGCCCCCTATTGATTGGAGTATTTATAATTTCAAAAAGATATTTATAATTTTTCAAATAATAAAAAAATATTTATACTTAAGATAAATATCAAGAAACCCCTTGTAATTTATCCATTATTTTAAGGTCTCCAACAGAGTATAGAGAAGGGAGCATAGGCCATAAAGTGAAACTACATATATATACGATATTGCATAGGGGTGACAATTAGATTCTTACCCGATCGGAGCCGCCCCTAATCCAAAAAAATTATTAATCGGGGCGGGTCATGGGCCCTAAAAATTAGGACCCGTCTTATGTCCATAGAGACCTGACCCGGACCCAACCCAAATATATAATATATAGTTTACTATTTATGTATATAATATATTTTTTTATTAATAAATTTATTTAACAACAAATATTTATAAAATATTATTATTTTTTCTTTATTTATTGTTAGGTATTTGTTCAAGAGTTGAAAAATTAATTATCTCATAATTCTTAACGAGGAAGAACATGAATGAAGATGTTGTATTTATTTTGATTTAAAAATTTATTTTTGAATTTGAATATTTGAGGAACAAACTCATTTGTAACTAATATGTTGAATTTTTTTTTATATTTGTACAACAAATAAAAAGTAAAAATATAACCGTGTCCAACGAATTAGACCCGTCCAGATAAATTTTGTACCAGGGCGAGGCAGGGTGTAAAGACACCGGGTCTGGGGCAGGTCCCGGGTCCATCCCAAAGTTGGCTGGGTGGGTTCCAGGTCCACCGAGTTAGACCCGTCGAGGCGGGTTTTGTACCGGGGCGGGATGTAAAGACACCTGGTTCAAGGCCGATCCCAAGCCCATCTCGAAGTTGATGAAGCGGGTCTTGAGTCCACTTGGACCCACCCCATTGCCACCCCTAATATTGCATATATGAAAAAGCAAATTAATTTGATTATTACTATATTTTATTGGATTTGCTTTGTTCTTCAGTTGTATGGTTCATCCACAGTAGTTTTACGTAATTCTTGTATAAATTATACAAATGCTCTTATTTAGAAAATTTGCTTTATTGATTTTTTGTTGATTGACACTTGATACATTCTGCTCCGAACTTAAAGCATAAATTACATTGACGTCTTTTAGAATTAAATTAAAATACATAAATATTCCTTACTTTTGATAAAATTACAACTACACCTTCTAAAATTATAGTCGGAGGTTATAGTTGTACTTACAACTATACTTCCTGAAAAATGTTATACTAACACCCCTCAGTGGGTGTAACTGTAATTTTATAAAACATAGGAGGTATTTGTACAATTTGGCCTATCTCAATAGATGATGTAATTTACCCTAAATTTTATAGATCATTTGTATAATCCATTTTATTCCTTGTCGGTTGATGCATAGAATTAATATTTTAAGGACAAAATACAAGCAAGCTTTTTGTAATATTATAAATAAGCAAATTACTTTCTATGAAAAAAATAGCAATTTATTTTTCTGTGTTTAAAAAGAGCACAATACTTACTCCCCTATATTTTTCAAAATGAAGCAATTTGCCTCCTTAGATAGAGTGGTATATTGCTTCATCTTAAAAATACAGGGGATAAATTGCTATTATTTTTTTATAGGAGAATAATTTGCTCGTTTGCAATATCACGACACGATAAATTACATTAAATCCACTATTTTAAACAATGTTATTGAAAATATTCATCTTTTGCTCGTATGACAGTCAATGTATTCTTCTCATATTGTTGATACCATAGAAATAATAATATCGCTACATTTCAATTCATACAACAAAAAAATGAAAACTGAAAATATGGGGTTTGAAAAATTGGGGGGAAAAGAAAGAAGGGTGATTTTATAAGATCAAGAATTTGACCATTTATTGGTCAAAGTGAATAGCTATTGGCTAATAACTGTGACCACATGTTTTTGCCGTTAACACTTAACAACAAAGGATTAAAAATATGAAATTTAAAAGTTACGGAATTAAAAATATCAACTTACAAAATTTAAGATTAAAAAATGAGAACAACCCAATTTACTGGGATCAAAAGTACAATTTGCCAAATCATAATGAATGATATTAGAAAGACTTTGGTGGGTAAATTATGAAAGTTGAAATTCTTAAATAATCCCACTTATGCCTTATGATTGAAGGAGTGAGTGAGTGGGATTAAACTATCCTTGGATTTTCAAATTCCACTTTCTTTAGTCCACAAAATAGAAGTGGGCAAAATCTTTCTTGGAGTCATTCTCTCATACCAAAAATTAAATGTCATTTTTGTTTGAATCATTTTTTACAAAATATTTTCCCATATTATATTTTAGGATTAAATGCAATTTTTGTCCACCCATCCTATCAAATTTCATTTTAATCCTTTAATTTTGGAAGATTTTAAAAAGATTTTTTAATTTTAAAATTGCCCAATTTTAAAATACTAGTCATCGAATTTGTCTAAAGTAGTCGGATTTTGAAACGCCACATCAGATTTAGGTGTTATTTTTCGGCGACTTTGGACAAAATTCGATCACTAGTATCCAAAATTGAGCAATTTCAAAAGTAAGAGGATCTTTTCTGGAACCCTACAAAATTAAAGGACTAAAATGGGATTTGGCTATAGTTAATGGACGAAAATTGTATTTAATTACAACAACTTCTTTTGAGGTTTAGTTCAATCACGAATAGCCCCTTATTATTTGAAAAATTATAGATACCCCTTGATATTTAATGAAATTATGCAATCCTTAAATGAATTTATGAAAAATTATCATCTACTATATTTTTTTTTAGAAAAAAGATTAAAAAACAATTTAAAAAATCGGACAAGGTGGATGAAAAATTATAAAAAAAATTATCCACTTAATCCATAAAAAATTAAAATATTTTAAAAAATAATAAAATTATAGTTTCTAATCAACAATGGCACTACAAAAAAACGGATGGAAACCCAACGAAAATTAATGGGTTAAACTAATTGTTAGACGACCGTTAAAATCAAAAGGTATTGATAACCTATCAAATTTTTTAAAAAAAAAAATCATTGTAACATATCTTATTTAATATTGTAATCAATTAATTTTTTGGTAAAAACCAAAAATAGTGGATTAATGGAGTTTGGGGGAAGGAGAAGATGGTCCATCCACAGGATCCAGCCTCACCCATATACACCCAATCACATTCCAGCTTCTTATTTTTGGTGATGACCTCTTCACTTCCCTCTTCACACATTTCTTATCTCTCAACCCCACATGCAAATTTCTCTTATCGTCCCACAAACCTCTCTACTACTACTTCTCTTTCTCCTCCCAAAACTTTGAACATCTCTGTCTGAAAATTTCACAGCTACCAAATTCTTGAAAATCCCACTGATTTCCTTTAATGGCCACCAATACTTTTAACTCTGTATACCACAACCACCATTCTCTCCGGCGTCGCCACTCCATAGACTGCACTCCCACCTCCACCACCACAAACTACCCCTTCTTCCTCAAACCAACCACCTCTACCGCCGCCTCTCCTTTTCTGTCCCACTCCGCTGCTTTCGCCGTCTCCTCCACCACCTTCTCCACTTCCACTACCACCAACCCCTCCACCTCCCAAAACGTTTCCGTCGAGCTCCTCCGCCAGCATTTGTCCTCCAAGAACTTCCGGGAGGCCGACGAGGAGACCCGCCGCCTTCTGATAGTCCTGGCAGGGGAAGCGGCGCAGAAGCGGGGCTACGTCTTCTTCTCGGAGGTGAAGTTCATCTCGGAAGATGACCTGAAAACCATAGATGGGCTGTGGAGAGAGCACAGCGATAACAAATTCGGGTACAGCGTACAGAAAAGGATTTGGAACAAAGTGAACAAAGATTTCACAAAGTTCTTCATCAAAGTCGGGTGGATGAAGAAGCTGGAGAGCTCCGAAGTTGAGCAGTACAATTACAGGTCTTTTCCCACAGAGTTCACGTGGGAAATGGAAGAGGGCACGCCGGAGGGTCACCTGCCATTGACGAATGCACTGAGAGGAACTCAGCTTCTCAACAGTATCCTCAGCCACCCAGCTTTTGAAGGAGATGATGAGGATGAAGACAAAGGTAAAGATGGGGTGACTGGAGCAGAAGAGAGAGATAGTGGGATTAAGCCATTGACCAAGAGAATCTTTAAAACCACCTACACATTCTGAAGAAGCTCTGTCACAAGTGATGGGCATCGAAAAATGTAATCTTTTGTTTGTTTTTTGAACATTAATATATATATATATATATGGTTTTGATAAAGTATAAATTTTTGTTATATATTATCAGTTTGGGTTGATTATTTTTGTTTCATATTTGATCTAATTATGCTTTACATGATATGGTGATTAAATTCTAGTTCTAGATTGTATGTAGTTTCTAGGTTTGATTAAATTTATTTTAAGAATTTTCTTGTATAATAGGCGAAATTTCACTTTTAGTAGCGATTAAATATTTTTAGTCTGATTTTTTACCTAATTTTTAAAATAGTTCTAAAGTTAAGAATTTTTTGGTGTAATGGGCGAAATTACACTTTTAGTAGCGGTTAAGCATTTTTAGTCTTATTTTTTACTTAATTTTTAGCGCTCTACTTTATGAAACTTTTAAAAAATTATGTCAAAATTAATAAAGCCCGACATATTTAATCCATGTCCAAATTTTTGTAAATAAAAATAAACAGTAAAGACAAGTGCAATGTTCACGTCCAATAGTTGTGTGAAAAGCATTCTTACCATCTAATTTTTTTTTTATGAATACTTGGACAAGAGACTAAATATATCGAATCTTTTTAATTTTGAGACGTACTGAAAATTTCATAAAATAAAAAACTAAATATATCATATTTTTACTATTTTAAAGATTTTGTAAAGCGTGTATAAATTTTTTAAAATATAGTTTTCACATTGATAATTATGTGTTCTTTTTGGCCCTACAATTGTATATGTCGAATATGAATTTGGAGTACCGATACAATTCATAGTGGTGTTTGGTTCGTATTGGTGTAACCACAGTGAATTTACATGGCCTAATGAGAACAAAAAGTGCTTACTTTTGCTTATTTTATCGTGGCAACTTGTTTTGTTTGTTGGTCTTTTCATAAGACTCCGTCGTAGCGTCTCTATATGTCTCGATTACTCCAATGGACAAATTTCCATTTTCATAGTCCAATTTCGTACAGATGCTTAACGAAGTTTTTGCACAAGATTAATGGTGTATTTGGTTTAATTTTTAATTTTACATTATTTTAGTATTGTAGAAGCTTATTTTTTCAGTTCAATTCTACTGAAAAGATCAATTTATAATGGAAATTTGCAGCATGGGTCCATGTGTTTTTTAGAGTTAAATCGGGTATATATTAATTGGCTAAATCGTCAGTCGACAAAGAATTCACCTCATGGGTACTTTAGAAGAGTCCCCTTCAAGGTTAAGAGCAATTCGGGATAATTGATGTGCAACTGAATTACCCGACCGAAAGACGAAAGAGAAAGAAACAAATTTCAGATTAGCCGCAAACGAAACAATGTCAAAAACCAAATGACCAAAAACAGAACGGTCCTTAAAAGCTATGAAGATCTTGGAAAGAAGTACAAGAGTCTCCTTCGACAAGCCAAAAGAATTGCCTAATGTCTCTACCAAGAGTGTTGGGCCCCTACGATCAAAACGGAGTAAACGCCATGCCAAACAAATTTTGAGCGAGTTTTGTGCCACCACCCTGAGTCCCAAAGAATTCCCCCCTTCTAGAAGTGTACCATCAAAATTGATTTTGATATAATATTCATGTGAAGCCTGCAGAAAATGATGATGAGCTGGGCAAGGAGGTAATTGAACAAAGTTCGGCACCAAAAAGGCATGAAAGTAACTCATAGAAAAATCCACGATTTGTTGCCCTTATTCAGCATTTTTAAATTTTGAAACCACCACAACATCCAATAGATTATGAGAGCACAATCGAAGTCTCCCATTGACAAATTATCCGAAATGTTAAAAAACCATTCCTCAACAGAGGAGACAGAATCGCTCAAAATGTGCCAAAGAAAATTTGATAACACAATAAACTGTCTCACAAAGATAAGATCAATGCACACAAATTCTGCACATTATGTACATTCGGAGTAATGACTCTAAAGGAAAGTGTACGAGGGATTCATGAGTCCTTCCAAACATCCACTGAGTGCCCTATCCCAGTTCTCCATCTGCATCCCAACCCCAGGAGTTCTCTTACCGCAATGATATTCCTCCACGTGTAAGAAGGTTGCAGCATGGGTCTATTGAAAATACACTAATCAGACCACTCTTCTCGACCTCATCATTGCATGTCTTTATCCAAAAAATATAACAATCAAAAAATTCTCATTTCTCACACCTATAACCCTAGGTTTGAAAATACACAATCTAAGCATATTCTTACTTTTTGCAAAAAAAATCAATTATAAAGCATTTTCATCCTATTAAAAGTACTGAAAATCTAAAACAAAAATAAAGACAAAACCAAACAGGCCATTATGGCCTGTTTATGGCACATCTCATGATTAAGAACATTGTATCAGTTACCGTTGTTTTTTAAGACCAAAGTTTAAAAACATTAAAGCTATTTTATTAGAATAAATGTAATTTTGGTCACGTAATTATAGATGGTGACACCTTTGGTCCTTTTCGTTTCCAAATTTGTAATTAAAGATTATAATTACCAAAATCAAAAAAAAAAAAAAAAGAAATTGTACATTTAGGGCAGCTGTCGTCAAAAAATACTAAATTCGTCAAAATTAACACATGGTTTACACGAACCCCTTTAATATGAAAGTTTTTAATTTTTCTAGCCAGTTTTGGTCATATGGGTATTATTACCCGAGTGACATTTGCATTAAGGGAAAATGCAAGCTGCCTCTGTCATATGTATGTGCAAAAAACCCGCAGCCAACCAATTGGATTTTTGGTTATTTATACTCTCAATCTCCACTAACCTTAAAGTTAATCACCCATATATACTTCAATAACATTTTCTGATGTTGAGCATGGCTGATTTGTAAAACAGGCTTGTCAACATGTCTGTTGTGTTTTCTGCTAATTGTAATTTTAGTCCTATAAATTAATTTGTGCAGAATAAAAAATACCAATTTTTTTAAGTTACCTGACTAAAATGCCAGCGCTTCCTAAATTACAGAACTAAAATTATAATTTAATTGGATCATGTGCGAGTCACATGCAATTTTTCGGCCGAAAAAGATAAAAATTGTCAAAATTTTAAAATTACAGAACTAAATTACAAAAATTAATTTGTACAAAACTAAAAATGCCATCCTCTACAAAATACAGGACTAAAATTGCATTTTTTTTCCGATTGAGCTTCCTATTATAATATTTGATATTAGTTTATTTCAGATATGAATAAGATGGGAGAAATATATATGGGTGTGTGTGCGTGGGCGGACACATACATATGATAAAAAGGATTAGGAACATTAATGAATATTGGAAGTCTATATATACTTTGATCTATCATTCTAAGCACATTTTGAGAAATTGTATTATCTGTAAAAATAAAACCAACACTACCAATAACCACCAAAATAATGAGAAAAAACATAAACAAAAAACAACCCACCCATTTTCTACGATATTTGGACAATGTTATAATTTAAAACAACACTGTGGAACATTCATAAAAATGAACTAAAAAATAGTATTACATAAATTTCTGACTTTTGTCCTTAAATAGTCTGGTGCTAAGCGCATTCAACATTGCCCTGGAATACTGTCGAGAACCCATCTTCCAATCCATCCCTGTTGTCATCATCGCCTTGAACTCTGGAAAACTGATTCGTCCATCCTATATATACATACGTAATTACTCAATGGAATAGTCACACCACATCATGGTATAAATTTTATGCTAAAATTATACTTTTAATCCCATAAAATAAGGGTTTCAACATTTTTAGTCTTCTGATGTTAGAATATGTTGATGTAATTTACCCTAATTACAAATACCTCCTGAAAAATCAAAACAAAAAAGTTCATACCCTAATTTACCCCTTAAATAAATTCATATAACAGGTACATATATATATATCCTTCTTAAATAGAAAGAGATATAGAAAATTCTAACCCGAACCCGAACCAATCATATGGTAAGTGCAATACACTTATCGTGTGATTAGTATATAATTCAAAAAAAGTAATCAATCATATAGCAAGTGTGATAAGTTGATAAAAATTACCTTATCAAGGTCAGCATCAAAGATAATGTCTTGTAAAACTTGGTCGTTGGTAGGACCAAATTGCTCGTCTAACAAAGATTCTCGCAAATCCTCAAACTCAATGTAACCACTTTGATTCTTGTCAAAGTATAAAAAGGCTTGATGCAGAAGATCATCGTTGCTTATCTTTTTCAAGTGCACAGCCAGTGTCACAAACTCTTCACAGTTAAGCATCCCATTTCCATCACAATCAGCCTACCAAAATCAACACAAAATTCAACTTGGATTGGATGTAATAATGTGTTTAGTTTCTCAAAATTCACAAAAGCAGTTAAACCAAATCAATGTCATGATTATGAGTTCTGGCTATTATAAGCTATGATATATATATATATATACTTACAGCATCAAGAAGTAATTGCACATCATGATCAGGAATTGGTTGTCCAATCATATATAAACCATCCTTCAATTCTTGGAAATTTAGGTTTCCATTTTTGTCAGTGTCCATCATATGGAACATTTGTCTGATTCCATGTACTTGTTCATCAGGCAAGTTACCCGCAACCACCTATTTATAGCAGTCACATTGAAACAAATTAAATGCACAATAAAGTTCATCAAGGGTAAATTACAACGGACTTCTTTGAAATTTGTTATAATTAATACTATTTTATTATTTGAAAAATTATAAATACTTTTCTAAAATTACAAATACCCTAACAAATATCTTCTGTGATAGCTCATTGTAGAGGGATATTTGCTGGGATATTTATAATTTCAGAGTGGTATTTGTAAATTTTCAAACAACGAGAATGAATTTGTAATTCAGACAAATATCATGAGAGCCCCTTGTAATTTATCCTTAATAAAATTAAGGAGAAATTACATCGACACCTCTAAAAGTTAGACCTAATTACACAAGCATCCGTTGTTGTTAATAAGATTACCACTTCTTGAGAGGGTGTTTGTATAACATTTCGGCGCTGGATAGGGACGGAGTGCATTTATAATTTTATAAATAAGTGAAGGTATTTGTGTAATTAAAAATAACCTCAAGGAATCAACGCAATTTACCCTAAAAATTAGATGAAAATTTGGGTAAAGAAGTGAAATTTGGAGAGTGGACTTACTCCAAGAACCCTCTTTTTGAACTTATTCATCAAAGAGAACTGTTTAATTCTTGCTCGAACACGTTCTCCCAAAGGAATGTTTGGGACTTTGTCAGCATTTTGCATCCATTCACTTGCTTTACAATACAAATGGAGGAACCATGTGATCAGACAGTTTGATACATAAGTTGTATGCAAATATATATATATTGTTGGAAATCAGACATGGTTCATATATATATATGTACCTAGGACTTCTTCGACTGTCAGACGACTATAAGGATTTGGTTCGAGCATACCCCTCACAAGATCTTTAGCACCTTCACTAATTCTTGGCCATGGATCCCTCTTAAAATCTATCTCCCCAAACACAATTGCTTGTGCGATTCCTTCTTCGGTTTCTGCATTAGATACAAATTAATACTGTTATTATTTGACAATAATAATTTAGTAACATATATAGTTATATGTTAAATAACTCAACTAAATATTTACTAATGTTGACACAAAACAAGTACTTTGCCAATAAATCAAATTGAAGAGTGGGAAAATTACACAAATAGTCTTGTAAATATGGAGTGGCATGTGCGAATTCATTTTGGCAATTTTATCTTGTAATTTTAAAAATTTTCCACATTAAAGACAAAAATGGCTAGAATTTGCTTAAATGGTAGAAAAGTGAACACAGTCAAGCTGGTCACATGCATGTCACGTTATTTTTCCGGTCACTTTAGCAAACACTGGCCAGTTTTGTTTTTAATCTTTTTTAAAATTATAAGACTAAATTACTAAAATAAATTCGAACAGAATTGAAATTGTCGATTCTCGTACTTACAGAATTAAAATTATAAGTTTTTCAATAAAGAGTTTGTTGAGAAAGAGAAACATTGGGTTGGAGTAATGAGAAAATTGAAGTTTTACCTGCCCAAAATGGAGGAACTCCACACAATAAGATGTAAAGAATAACACCTGTGCTCCAAACATCAATTTCCGGTCCATAATTGCGCCTAAGAACTTCCGGCGCCATGTAATATGGGCTTCCCACGATTTCATTAAATCTTTGACCTAGTATTAACCAAAACAAAATGGCTTTAAATTATGAAAAAAATTCCTTTTTTTTTTCATTTAATCATGCTGAAAAATACTAACTTTATAATTGAGTGGATCGACTGCCGAAAAAGCAATCGATCCTTTGTTGTAAAAATATCCAACGTAGGTAATTGGTGTATATTTTAAGAGTAATTGACGTCATCAAATTTATTTACGAAATAATTGCAAGTCTGGGTATTTGTACAGAATGAAAATTCTAGTCCTGGCCCGATCTAGTTAGATTTAAACAAATCAAATGGTCATTATTGTTCATTTCAAAGAGAGGGACATACTTAGCATGTGATTAATTCGATGTGATCGGACCTGATTTAGATATGAATTTTTCATGTACAGAGTGCTGATAACACAATCATGCATGTGATACCTATTCACTTTGTAGCACATTTGCATTATGGTAAATTACATCAACATATTTAAAGTTAAGTCTAATTACACAAACACCCATGTCCTTTGCAAAATCAAGTACACCCCATGAGGGGTTGTCGATGTAATGTTCCTTAGGAGGTGTACTTATGTGTAAAACTTTTGCCTCTAAGGATGCGTCAACATAAATTACAATACAAGGGGGCTTTATAAATTTTCAAAAAATATGAGGCATTTGTGTAATTAGACCTAACTTCAAGGGTGTCGAAATCATTTACCTTTAGAATTTTTAAAAAAAGTGGGGGGGGGGGGGGGGCGGGGGGTGAGTGAGTAAATTATAAGTAGGCATACCTGGTTCAAAGAATATGGAAAGGCCGAAATCAATTGCCTTTAGAGGAGCATTTTCAGAATCGTTGGCATAGAGAAAATTCTCAGGCTTAAGATCTCTATGTATTACGCCCTGCTCATGACATACCTGCATTACATAATATTGTTAAATTTGATTACAGGTCATGAATAGATATAATTAGTGACTATCAAAATTATTCTATTTATACGTATTCGTGGACTTAAAAGACACATGACATATCTTTTACTTTAAATGAATCTAAATGACGTGTATGTATTAAATGAAATAAAAAATGCAATAAACTTAAAATAAAAAAAAATACAATTCAAGGTTCATTTTGTTTTGTTTCTTATCCAAGAAATTGAATAAAAAAAATGAAGATAAAATGATACATTATGCATATACTTGCATAAATTGATTTCTTGTTAAATTTTCTTCCTAGGCACTCAATGAAAACTAAAAGAACAAGAAAAGATGTATAGCTACCAAATCCATGTAAATTTCATTTAAACATATACATTAATGCATAGACAAGAATTTCAAGATTTTGAATAATTATTTAAATATTTTTGTTGCGTCCCATTATACATATCTAAAAGAACATTCATTACGTAAAACTCAAAACCTGAGTTCTTTGTTTGGTTCGATTTTCAGCCCGTGTCGGGTGTGGATCAAAACATGGCCAATGCATTGCAGAAACAATTATAACTTGTTACCATATTCGTATTGCATGCTGCATAAAGAAATGAGGAGAAATTAGAACAAGTAGGTACGTACCTTGACAACCTCAAGAATGGTCTTGGTGACCTGAGCAGCAGCCCTCTCGGTATAATGCCCTCTGGCCACAATCCTGTCGAAGAGCTCGCCACCTTCACAAAGCTCCATAACAAGATAAATAGCCTCTTTGTCCTCATAAACCTCCCTATAGCTAACAATATTAGGGTGTTTAGGCAAATGCCTCATGATTTCGACCTCCCTCCTCACATCCTCGATGTCGATATCCGTCCGGAGCTTGCTCTTCGGTATCTTCTTGCATGCAAGGCTCTCCCCATTGACATCGTCGAAACATTGGTACGTGACACCGAACTCTCCCCTCCCGAGCTCTTTCCCAAATCTATACCTCTTGAAAATGTCGTTGCCCGTGGGATCTTTCAACACCTGAATCGGGCGTGACAGCTTTAGAGGCGCCAATCGGCCGCTGAGCTTGCCATTTTCGTGTGGATTATGATCGACAGATTTGCGATCATATTTGGTTTTCTTAAGGAGAGTTGAATTTGAAATGGACAAGCATGTCCCCATGAGAACGGGAGGGAGTTCTCTTTAATTTTCTTGTTCCAATTCCCTTTATTTCATCAACTCTGATTAGAAACTTTTGTGTCTCACTACAGAAATAAGATGGAAAGAGTGAGAGAGAGAGGGGGAGAGAGAGATAAGGTGGTTATTGCTGTGGTTGCATTTTCCCGTCTTTAACTCAGGTCCCTTAAACACAATTCCCCCTATGTTAACCTCTAATTTATTTATTAATTATAAGTTATTTTCGCATGCTGCATATTCTTCTTCTTTTTTTTTTAATATATAATGGTATACATATATATATATTTATTTATTAATGAAAAATGTTTAAATTATTATATGCATTTAAGGATTACATTGGGAAAATTACAATTTACATCGACTTACCCTCTTGTAATTTTGTCCTATTCTTTTATCACTCACCAAATTTAGTCTCACAAAAACTTGCAATTTAGTCTCTATCACAAATTTCGTTAAATATTTACCCCCTCTATTAAAGCAACAGCCAATTACTTAACAGAGTACGTACAAATCATGTGCTCCCCATTAAATATTTAACAAAATTTGTGATTGGGAAGAAAATTGCAAGTTTTTATGGGTGCCTTGAGATTGATTGCATATTTTAGACTTGCACCACCATTGCTTTTGAGATTGATTGTGTATGTTGAGATGATTAAAGTTCCAAATCCCACTCTCAACATAATACACACAAACAGAGATTAAATTTTGGATTTGCATGTACGAGAAAGGAGAACCTTTTTTTAAAAACTTGAGACTGACGCAACCTATTTCTTGCATGAGTCATACCAATATGATCAATACAAATATACAATAATAATTAAAATAATTATTTCCGAAATTACTTGAAGTAAAGAAATTTCTGGAATTCCAACATGTAGTAACTTCAATCATAATATAAATGACCTTCAGTTTATCTGTCAAAGGTTTTATTGTGAGTGTTGAATGACCTGCTATTGCTCTTACTGTTGCTCTGGAACTGCATTCGAGCACAGAACAACCGAAGTATGACACTCCAGCATTGCGTTGGAGGTTGAAAAATACTTTAAATACTTATGCAGTGTTAGTCCTTCTACACCCTCTAGTACTATTCATCAATTCACAACAACATAAAATCGAAGGTTGAAGCTAAACTGTTGAATCAATCTTACGGTGTCCAAAGGCCAAGAGAAAATATTAGTACGGCCTATTATTACACGCATAATGATATTTATCAGAATCAAGGATTACCTCATTCGGGTTTTCATCCAACCATGTTTGAGACCATAATTCAATTCAGTACACCTCTGCATATCTTTGATGTTTCTATGGAATCAAGTCCACGAGGGATCAAAGTTTTGTGAAGGTATCTTCATTTAACTTGATACATAAACTATTTACATAACAACATTTTGATGGAACAAGCACCAGGAAACGCCCCTAAATGTTTCCAGAAACAGCAACACTTGACAAACCTTGCTTGTACTTCCTGTCTTTCACAATCTGTTGCGTTACATAATAATAAGACAGATAGATGTTCTGTTTCATGCCACTGTTCAACGGCGGTGGTGACACATATGGCAGGTAGATACAGATCTGACGTTAACATAGGTACACTGATCACATGCCCAATTACCTGAATCATCCATGTTTCTGACTGATGTGCCTGTCTTGGAAGATCCCTTCCCCCTTCCACCTTTAGCCTTGCTGCTCCCGGCCACATTTTTTGAGCTCGTCTTATTACATGCTGCCTGTGAATCTACATCTGAAAGACCATTCTCTAGTGCTCTAACCAAGTTCTCGAAGTAATTTCGTGTCACACTGTTACCAAACAATAAGAAAAAGTTGGTGTCACTCCTGTTCGAAGAAGTAAATACACACATGAAACCAAGTGAACTCTGATCAATTTCACAAACATTACTATAAGAAGGCTTTATTTTTTTCTATTTCTTTGGTATCAGATGCTCCTGGGAGGTGACTAGTATGTAGGAATGAATTTGGACCGAATAGAGCAAAACTTCAGAATAGAATAAAAGTAGGAATGGAGGATTTTAGCATTTCATTCTTATATTTGGTATACCAAAGGAATAAAAAAATGATTCAATCAAAACTTTCCAAATTACTCATATGTTTGGTAAATAATGAAACTTACAAACTAAAATTTCAAAAAAAAAAAAAAAAAAAAAACTAAGCAAATCTCTTTAATAAGAAATAATATTTTGAAATGTTAAATTATTTATAATTTTATAATATATAAATGTTGGATGTTTTCATATATTTAAATGTTTTAATAAATACTTACTATTTACATATTTTAGCATACATATCAAAAATACATAGTATAACAATATATGGAATATATCCTATTATATAATGTTCACTTATGGTAATATGTGGTAAAATGCCATAAAGATGTTAATAACTTCTATTAAACATAATAAAAAATTTAAAATTTTTAAATTATTTATATTAAATATATTTACATTTTGGTAGCACATTTATATATTTTATATTGATATTCATTTTATTTAATGTATTCAAAATAATCTATAATCTTGTGACTATAAATCTTGCAACTATTACTTTACTAAAAGCTGTTTTAGCATTATAAAAAAATATCAGTCCCCATCTATAAGGGGTAGCTAAAACCACAGGTAAGAGGGGAAATCCCTTGTCCCAAGAGAATGGTATTCATAATCC
The DNA here is from genome assembly GCF_026168435.1 of Sesamum indicum. Classification (NCBI taxonomy): domain Eukaryota; kingdom Viridiplantae; phylum Streptophyta; class Magnoliopsida; order Lamiales; family Pedaliaceae; genus Sesamum; species Sesamum indicum. The sequence continues at coordinate 25,542,763 of NC_142659.1, read as the reverse complement.
TAAGTTATACCAAGCATGTGTTTTAGAATAAGTTTAGGAATGCTCATGTCGTTCCTAACCTATTCCCTCATTGTAATCATACCATTATAGTTTACACTAACGTAGTTATGGTCCGGGCATTAATGCTCTCATACATAAAAATTTCAAAGTTCTAAGCTTAATATTATATATATATATAGGAAAGAATGTCAGGGGAAAATTGAAGGTTCAGAACATTAATGTTCTCACAGTTCATGCAAACAGAAATTACCTCGTCAGACCAGCAAGTTTCGTGCGGAAATCATTAAAATCTTTTGATGGACCATCAGAATTGAGGTAGTTCATCAGCTCTTTCTCTGCGCACTGATGGAGCCTCTCCAGACCCGCTTCCGCCTCACCTAAATGTTAAAATATATTCCAACGGTACAAATAGACCAGAAATGAACTAGAATTTCAGCGAGAGAATGCAAACAAGTTCGAAGAGGTAGATGATACCTTGCAAATACTCAAAAAACTGCTTCTTGGTCTGTTCATGCTCAGGGAGATAGTAGCCATATGCATAGGTCCATTTTAGTACCCTCCTACACTCAACTATCTGCACAAATGTCCAAAGATCAAGCATGAGTATATCACCACATAGGCAAGGAGAACAATTAGTTAATCAAAGCATAGCTCAGAGAGATGATCATGGATCTAGCTAGGGACAATTAACATTGTATACAGGAATTAGGTGAAACATATAGTACATAAAAATACTTTACGCTACATTTGGCTGGAAGAATTCATACATGAGGAATTTCAGGTATAAGATCTCTAAATGACTCCATGTAGGTGGATTTCATGACTCAAAAAAAACAAATTGCTCAAAATGAGATCTTAAAGATTTAAAATTAATTGGAACTTAAAATAACTGAAACCGGTGCAATGGGTTTGTTTTATGAATTTTAAATTTTGCTCCAAATTCATCAACCTAAAAACCATTAACTAAGTCAGAGTCAAGCGTGTGCGAGGAAATTTTTGTAAATACAAGCAGACAAATGGAAATCTTTGTAAACACAAGCAAACAAACGGAAAAGGAAGTATTCAGTAGAGGATGCACTGCAGTTTGTATGTTTACGAGACATGTATACATTCATGTAATGAACGACTGAAGAAAGGGAAAGCACTTCTACTGATGCCGACAGTGTTACTTTTCCACGCTAGTTTACTAGGAAGTGTGAATGGAAAGATAGATGATTCCAATTACTGAAGGATTCCCCTTTTTGATTCACTTTGGTAACGTAGAGATATAAGTTCTTCATTTCAGCATGTCACAGTGAGAAAACGATGTGCCCATTTATCCCTCAAGCACCAATGGACGCATCCACACACTGACTTAAGGTTGAGCATGAAAACTACGTATTATATAGTTGCCACTGTTTTTAATAAATAACCATTAGCTGAATATCAGGAAGAAACATACTCAACAAACATTTGCCACTTTTTATCATCAGTTTCTTGCCTTTATAATGTTAACTTAGGTGTCTAAAATTCATTTGTAAACACTCAGCCTTGCAGAGTAATCATCAGTATCATTATTTATGGATAAACTTAAATAAGTTTGACTGAGAATAACCAACCAACATATAATTGCACTAACACAATCCGTTTTGAGGCTCACCTGTTGCCAAGCTTCAATAATGAATTTCAATTGTGACTCAGGTTGCGACTGTACTTCACTAAGCTTCTCAAGCTGCAGAAGAAGAAACATAAATACAACAATAAACAAATAGCAGAGAAAAAGATTAAATAATAATAAAACAGGTAATACATGGTAAAAGACATGGTACTAAACTGCGGGTTAGATGTTCCCCATATGGGGCTAATCCCTAAATGCTAAAGGAACTTCTTCCCCAGACACTTTTTCATCCAACATTTCTAAAAATTTTGCATACCCAACTAGACATCCACCGTTTATGATGGAAAACCCTAAAGTTTTTGCAATGGATGAAAAGGTTCATTTGCTCAGTGCTCCTCCAGAATTTGCTTCGAAGGAAAACTAATGTACAGGAAGCCCCTAGTCCTTCATAAAGAGCCAGCAGAAGATGCTTAACAAAATTGTCTAGCTTGCTGAATTCAGCTTGTAGATCACAAGCATAACCCCATTGAAAGGGTCATTGTTATGAAGGAATGGATTGATTATGACATGAATAAATTTAAGAATGGAATGAAGATGGGAAAGGAATGAATATTTCTTATACACAAACTCAGCCCTACGGTTGGTATGCTAAAGGAGTAAAGAAGGTATTGCATCCCTATTTTCTAATATTCAACAAAAAAAGGAAATCAATATTTTTAAGACATTCAACTCATATGCTTGGTAAACAGTAATGAAGAATACAAACAGAAAAAACTTGAGATCATGATCAAATCACAGTTTACATAAAAAAAATTATTTTAAAATTTAAGTTAATTACAATATTGTTTGTTGGATGCTTCTATATATAAACTAATATCATCATTTAATACTATCTAAATTGTAGAAAAAAAATTAATAGATAATTATTAAGAAAATATAATAGATATCAAGACATAAAAATATTAGTATATATTGATATATATCGGTTTACATTTAACCATAAATATTTGTTAACATAATCCACACATAAATGTTGAAGTGTGTATATTATATCTAAATATTTAACTATTAAATTTTATATATTATTTTATTCTTAATTATACATATTTTTGTATTTTATATTGTTATAAAAAGTAAAGAAGTATTTTATATCTTACCTAGGATGTATACTAATAATTTTCTTTATATATAAAAATATTTTGCACATAGGTATAACAATATAAAATCATCTATCATATTATACAAATACATGTCTTTCATAATTGTTTTCATTTGTCTGTATATACCTGCGGGTGGATGCACACATATGCATATATGTCAAACATAGTTAATATAGACATGAATGACTTCACAAATAACATAGGCTATATGTGCTTATATTTTCTAATATTAGGCTAAAAAATAAATACCTATATATGCTTATATGTCTACATAATGAATACCTTTTTTACATACTTAATGCAATTTACAATGATTTTCTTGAACACAAAACTTGTATATGTAAATTTTATTAGATGCTATTTTAGCAATTCAAAGGGAAAAAAAAAAAGAAAATAGTTCATTCCCAATTTGTTCAAAGTTGTCAAACCTACAGGGAAGATAAGTACGGGAATGGTTAATGCTCATTTTTAGGGATAAGGACTCCTAATGATTAATTATACCAATCATAGGATCACGAATATTCTTGGGAATGACGATTCCGCTTCTACCTCACTCCTATATGTAAGTCATCTCCTAATTGTGCACTTGAGGAAGATAACATGTGTCTTTGACTGAGAGCAATATGTAAGAATAATGCTCTACAAGAGTGTTTGAGTAATCCGTAAATTAGATATTAATATGAATCATATTCTTCTTCTGTGTTAATTACCTCGCCTAGGCTGCAGGTCATTTGTTTGATAAGTTGTGTTTCAACAGGAAATGTGATTGTGGGCCACTAAGGAGGAGACTACTACTAGATGGGCCTCCGAACTGCAAGAGCTTCACAAACTTAGATTTCCTAAGAGTTTGAGCTTGGGTTGGTCCTGAAAAGTGCAGGATTTGCAAATGGTGGAATGTTGATTACTCCAGGTAAGGTGGAAATGACAATATCCCTCGTATTAGTATCTATTTTCAGCTCAACAGATGTAGCAGAAGAAAGTCCCAAACATTGAAGAATATCAGATGATAAAAGAACGTCCTCTAACAGTTTCATTTCATTGAGAAAATCTCTATTGCTACAATCCTATAAGGTTAGGAGAGGCTATTGACAGTGGTAATACAAATATATCTCGAATCAACAGTGGTGGACCAATAAAACTAATTTCATTGACACGCGTGCAACTCCACAAACATCTCAAATAAATGTGAATTAGACTTGAAGCGTTGACCCTTCAGGAGACCCTTCTTCACCTGAAGATGAGTAACCTGTTGCGTTGAAACTCTCAGAAAGAAGTTCGAAAACATCACTGTTGCCTTCTATAGCAGCAGATTCATAATTAGGGAACAGAGCCAAAAGGGAAAGTGAAAACAGGAACAGATGTTCCATCCAAACAATCATTTTGGAGGGAGTAACATAACAACAAAGCCATATAATTTAAGATATAGCAGCAGGAGATCCTTACATGTATACTTTGCATTTGATGCAGATCAGCAAGTGCTTTTTGCCTTGACTGCATGAATTTGCAAAAAATTCCAGATTAGGGGGAAAATGAAAATTAAGCTCAAATGCAATGACATAACAGACTCCAGACTTTTGGTACTTGTCTGATCCATCACACTTTCACACTGATAGCTTCAATAGTTCACTGAAACTTTTTCAATTTTTTGGTATTTCACTACTTACTAATCCAGTATTGCGTGGGTGAGAACAATTATGGAACTAGAAACTTGGAGGTAGTATTTGTGAGAGAATAAACCAATCCTGATAAGATCTGAATTCCCAGCTAATTGAGAACCCAGTTTAGTAAGTGCAGTTGGAAAGGTTCTATTGATGCTTATCCCTTGCTAATTGAGGGAACATATGAGCCAGCAAGGAATACTCCAACCAAAGTGATTTGCAGCTTCCAGAAGATAAATTAGACATGGTAGAAGGAAAGACAGTAGTTGTGAGATATGGTAGATGGCAACATATTAGTGGGTGCTGGTGTTACTCCTGCAAGCATTAAGCTTTGGCAATTGTTCAAGAAAAAAGTGTCATTTCATCATCAGTGCTCTCATACTTATATTCACTCTCAATAAGACTGTGAAAACCACTTCTGCCAACTTTCTTCATACTAATAGGAGTTTTTTTCCAACTTTGAGCACTTCCAGTAGAAACTAAATTTGTTTGAATTGAAGTAATCTCAGGGTTCACGATTCTTTGCTCCCAAAAATTTTCTGGGTCTTCCTCTTTATTCTCCCACCTCAATTTTGCGACTAGATTAGCCAGTTCTTACTACTTTCCAAGTGCTCGGTTTGATTGTATTAACTTTGTGCCAACATACAACGGGTTGTATCAAAATAGCTAACTGATTTCAAACAATAGAATATGTATTGAGGCTCCCAAACACAGCCTCAAAATGACATGAATAAATAATCAAGGAGAAATAAATGAGAAAATTAGACATTGGGACAAAGACCGCATACCGATTGGTTTGAAGCCCATCGCTCATAATAATGAGTGTATCTTTCCAAAGAGTTCTTAGCCATCTCTCTCCTCCTCTCAGCTTCATCATACTAGATGCACAATGCAATTCAGAGAAGTCATCAAAAAATGTATCCACTATCCAGAGCATTAGAAGTTCAGGCAATGGTGTTTAACACAAGACACTTAACAATACAATTTCATTACTCCATACCACTCCCTCTTGCTTCGCCGCTTCGTAACGGTTGCATGCATAGAAACCTCCTGTTCTCTCACCATGGTCTGACCATGAACCAAGACACAGCCTGCAAACATTAAAAACACCAATGTGGTAAGCATAGCACACGATGCAACAAAATTTCAAAAAACCTGATATAAAAATAGCTAAAGAACATAATGAAGCATTTCATCCATACCAGCAAAATTCAAACTTGCATGGTGGTGTGCAAGTCATGTGCATGCAACCTTGATTCTTTTCAATTGGACGCTTGCACTTTGGACAAGGCTTGGAGTTGGCCAATATCCTGAAAGGAACAAATCTGAATGAGCATGGCCTTCCATTAAGACATTAGAAGGACCACAGACGCCAGCAAGTTAAGAAATATGAACCATCTTCTAATTGAGAAATAAGCATTTTGATACAGCATCTACATTCTAAAGAATAAGATTTGACATAACAATAAACTAATGTACCTAGTGACAAAGACATGGAACTTAAACTTCATACCATCTTAAGGAAGAACAACACCAAACCTTAACTGATCTTCTAGAGAGAAACAGAGAGAGGACGAACAAGGTCCACATGGAAGAGTATGCAATAACAGCTACTAGGTTAGATGTTGAGCAGTCTCAATACCTCAAAGTACCCTAACTGATCAATTACAAGAGAGCCACCATCCACCCTACGTGATGGCAGCTAAACTCTATCCCCACAAACATCTCTGAAGCTTAACATCAAAGATTCTGGTTATATGACTTAAGAAAGGCATAAAGCTAGGGAAAAGACTCCACATTTTGTCAAATGGCTCTACGTCATAACTTGGATTTTGAATACTCTGGATGCTGCCTTGATGTCGGACCAAATAATAATTTTGATGTCGGAAGATCAAAGGGTAACCCCCTTGTCACCATCACTTCAAAGAAAACTTTGTCTCGGTACTGATAATTAAGCATGTATGATCGAATACAGGGCACATCAATCACAGACATCATTTATTCTTCACTAACAGAGCTGAAGCTTTATGTCTTCAGGAAAAATATATTGCAACTTCTATTGTTTATCTTCCAGTCAATGGCAGCTGCCTAAGATCTGCAAAGAATTATGTATAGCTTGTAACCTTTTAAAACTGCAAATATTTAGTTACGGATGTCCTTAAGCTGTGACTAGTTCTGCAAAAGAAGGCTTCAAAATCACATTGCTCTGTATTCCAAAAAACCAATTCATACTTGATGAATATCTAGCGGCCTACGGCCACAAGAATATCAAACCATTACACTGTCAATTTGATCAAATAATTCCTAAAAAGCAAGAGATGAACCTAGTTGTTTTTTGTTGAACACAAGGAAAACCAACTAGTCAATACCTACATTGAACAATTAATGCAAATAACTGAATCATAATTAAGAAAGAACATCATCTGCCAAAGTAAGTACTGTACCAATTCATGTTTTCCGACTCTGCACTGTTTTTCAAAACCCACTTTGCCACAGTTTCACAGTCCACTGGCCGATGAGCTTCCTCCGTGCACTGATCACACCACCAGCTCGTAATATGATACGAATGCCAGTCAAGAAAAGAAGACAACTAAATACATCATAAACCCCAACTTACATTCCAACAGAAGCTATACGAACAACTACATGTGACATCATAACTTCCACTACCAACAACATATTCCACAGCAGAATCACAACCAGGTGCAGGACACCACTTAATCTGTAAGGAAACATACATAGAAATTAACGCAATAACGAATGGAGACATTATTAAGGAGCGAGGAAAACATGCCAAAGAACGAGAAGCCTGTCATCCATATGAAGGCAATAATACATTTCCTCGGAATTCCGTACCAGTCGGCTGTGCAGTGTACCATACAAAGATGTGAAATCACAATGGCTTATAAATTTTTCCTCCACACAGTCTCAAAGAGTATAAAGCCTCGGAAGTTATTTTAGAAGTTCCCTTAAATAACAATCTAGCGGTACCACCAAGTCAAGTTGAACAAACTTAAAACACACAAACCTCACATCTTTGAGTGTGTATCATATTTGGAAAAGAGCAGAAAATGTAAAAGGTTGCTCAAAGACAAAATGCAAAAAAAAAAAAAAAAAAAAAAAATCACTCAGAGAGTCAATCCAATGGATCTTCTTAACTGACCAATCAAAAAAAATTTAAGTACACTACTACCAGCAATTCTGATGGTAATAATAGTATAATGATAACATTGGAAAGGGCTAAACAAGGATAAATTGAGAAGGTTTTATGACAAACCAATTTTAATTTCTAACATCAATTTGAAATTCTATAGAAACGCACACGTGCATGTGAGTGGAAATAGACACAGAAATGATACATAGAGGCTTATGTCTTTTGTGTTGGATTATGAACACGCATGCTTGACAATTGAATCTCAATTGAAGCATTTAAAAGAAAGCACTTCACACAATTACCAGACTGGACTTTAACAGCAGACAATACTACGGGCATGGTAATAATAGTGCATCATTACTGATAAACTGCAGGACTTCAGGAAAATATAGCTACCTTACGGCTGTCCTCAACATAAGATCTAAGAAGATAACGGCGATACTTCTCCTTATCCTCATCAGGGGCCAACTTATCGATCATATCATGGCCAACAGCAGCACCACAGGATGGATCAGGACACCTCAACATCAAGCAGCCAGGGCCATCATTGATGGATGTACTAATGTAAGCTAAAACAGCAGACAGGAATAATAGATCAATTATATTCACTTAGCTCCATCATATGAGGATGTCAGACTAGCAAGCATAAGCAATTTAACAAGGATAACATAAATAGATCTTTCTGATTCCCGAGAAAACAGACAAAAGTTAAGGACTTCAAATAGACTTCATTCGCTTCCAATAACATGCTTCGCAAGGTCCTAATAAATAAATAACGAATACAGGGTAAACTGCTGATGTTCTTGCTTTAATTTATGTAATATATTTCTTGTCCGACAATGTATACAGAAAGCAAAAAGGTCTTAAAAATATGAATAACGAAATACAAATGGGTAATTTGCTGATATTCTTGTTTTAAGTTATGGAATAAATTTCTAGTCAATTAGTCATATAGCACCGAGACGATATACATAATTCCTGCAAAGGAAAAATATATAAAATTAAGAACAATTTGTGTAACTTTTCCTGACTGAGTTGCATCATATATGTATGAAAGAATCATATATTTAAATTTCATTCTTGCTCAGATAATGCTAATGTTCAAGTATGAAAATAGCTTCTCAATCTCCTGATTTACATGGTTACTTTAAAACTAAACTTGTGCAACACTTTTAGTGATCTATCATTTTTAGTATCTTGTTCAGCGCTGGAACTACTTATCAAATTGTCAGTCATCAATTTAAAAAAAACGAAAAAAATTATACAGAGGAATATACTAGACAACTAACTGAGGGTAAATAGAAAAGAAAGGGACAAAGATATGGTAAGGACAAAGAAACTAGCTTCACCTACAATGGAAGATCAATAATATTATTAATTCCCCATATTCACGGGAAGTTATGAATATTGGACATATTATTCGAAGAAACATACATCAATATTATCTAATTAATTGATGGGCAAATTGCAATGCTTAGCAAAAAAGACACAGTGGTGTGCCTTATCATCATGTGAAGTGCAACTACAGACTCCCTGACAAATACATCTAGATTCCAACTAAAGAAGCTTGGCAGTAATGCAAATCAATTCACTCTTTCATAGACATGGCAGGAGTTCTTCCATGTTTATGGAATTCCTCAGATTTTATAATTTACTCAAGACTCCACATATATTGCTGCATGCAAGAGTCACAGTTTATTCAAACCCTTTAAATAGTCTTCAATACTCCTATAAACCCCTCCCAGGTGAATGGATTCACATTAATTAACCTATATGTTTTACCCAGATGCCAGTATATACATCTCCATATACGCCTACTACCCTATGATAGTCGACTGAACTAGATAATTCAATATGACATACACTCAAATGATTTGTAGACAACTTTTAGTTTCAGCAATTTCACCATAAATCCTCAAATTCTTAGGATGAGAAGAAAGGAGAGCTAGAGCCAAGAGAGAGTACAACAGTTCAGAGGCACTAAATTGTCTAGCTATGGGGATGGATGTGAATTTATTCAGACACGACTGCAGCTGTTTTCCCACTCCATGAAGATCCTAATCTTGTAAGGTGGCATGGTTCTTGCAAGTGAGGTATCTCATACATGAACAAGAATGTCTTCTTATTAAGTTACTTTAACTCATTCAAGGACCTAATTCTCCTTCACGAGTATTTCATAGATTAATTAGTCTAGTTGATAAAATAAAATTCAACTAATCAATGTAACGAATTATAAATCAAGATTAAACGATCCAATCAATTGGTTAAGTTCCAGCTGAAGTCCAACATTAATATAAAACTGAATTAACTAGTCCATGCATCCAACACTTTAATCTAATCCTCTTAAAAATCAAAATGGATTTATTCGACTGAGCCACCCTTTAGGTTCATCAATAAGTTAGCAGTAGGCGTGCAGCACTTCTGAGTTCTGATGTAATTAGACAACTAAATTGCCAGGATTATCTAAACAATTTACACTCATAAATAATTGACATCCATCCATGCCATTAAGACCAAGATGAGGAAGTGAACCTTTTTCAATAACAATTACCATGCAAATATGGCCCTTTCATCGCATAATATCCTGTTTGCGCTTAAGGCCTGGATGATAGACGAACCACTAACAATTAGTTATGTATTCATTCGTCCTGCATGCCTTCATTAGTAAAATTAGGAAACCCCTTATTAATTATTATCCCGCCTTGGCACTGGAATTCCAAGTCAAAGGCCATGCAAAATTAGTTCATCCAGCTAGGTGATAGAATCTTTTCTCGAGACTCACAAACCTCCACACATAGTCGAATAGCACGAAACGTAGATCACAATTCCAAGCATCAATTAAATACAATCATGCTGCATTAAAGAGAAGAACTAATCCCGTACTTTCATAAAATAGAATCCTTATTTAGTAGGTAATCCTAATTAGGAATTTCTCAGTTGGATTGTCCAATGAACTTATACACTAAAAACGCCCAATATAGATACACTAAAGTTGGACAAAGATTTATATGAAACTACGAGTGCAGTTTCGAGAGTATATTATATATGCAAGTATATTCAAACTAATATCACATCTGAATAATTTTACAACTTGAAAAGTTTTACTTAATACCTGGGCAACATAAATAAGGTTTGAATTAACTTTTAGCTCTAAGCACAGGTTAGATTCAATTATACATCTAGACTAGGCTCCTAAATGTGCACGAAACATTGCTCATTGCTCAAATCAGGTTTCAGTTACTTTTAGCTCTATCTATCTTGGTCATCGGTATGCTTTTGTTCTTTCAGTTAAACTTGAAAAGATAAAGAGACCTAACACCAAAAAAGGAAAAGACCAGCTCTATGCGTAGCAAGTGGGTTGCAAGGTGGCCTATTATGCTCCTTCCTGAAAAATCTTTGAGTACCTTTCATTGTACCCCTATAGTAATACTAGTTTTCTTCAAAGAAAGATATGGAAAACAAGAAACATATCCTTCTTATGTCCCCCACTGTCTGTGGTTATCCAAATGGAGTGAGATGGAAACCACAAAGCCCCCTCATCCCCACCACTACAGGAAACAAGAATACTCTTCCACAGAAAAGCTAGTTCTAGCTTTAAGATAGAGCCTCGAACTGATTCAATAAAGGTCGTTAATAGAAGGAGGGGGAGATAAATCTGTCCACAATCAACATATTTGAGAAATAGTGATCACATCATGCCAGACAAACCTTTCCAGCACGCGTCACAGAACAGATGGGCACATGCAGCCGAACGCAGATTGTCACAAGAGTAGTTTTCAAAACAGATCCCGCAGGTTGCCTACTAGGAAATAAAAGTAAGTTATGTTGCACGAGGATGAGAGAAGTGCATTGGTGAATGAAAACATGTCAGAGCAATGTCAACAAATTGGTAACTTACTTCCTTAAAATTTGTTGTCTTAACAAGAGGTTTCTCCAAAATGCCAACAGCTTTACGAACTCTTTCTTCGTTAGCAAACCATTCTTCATGCACATTATTCACACTCCTCCATAAACAATTATGTAAAGAAAGTTAGTGAAGTGGAAAATGAATATACAGTACATATACCGGAGCAATATTGTAGGAATTTAAAGCACTTTCCAAATGCCACAAAAGTAAAATTTCATAAACACATATCACCAACAAGGTAGTCTCAACCAAAGCCAAAAAGCAGAAGTTACCATAACAATCCGAGAAAGATCCCAATTTTTCAGAAGAGTAGGACACGCACAACAATTACCAGTTATAGCGACGCAATAGTATGCAAGCTGCTTCCCTTGGAATTGAAAGGACGGTAGAAATTTTGGTAATGTCTTCCTCTTGACGTTGCTGTATATCTTCTTCCTTTAATATGGTATAGTTCTTCTGGAACATATAACAAGAACAAACTATTATGTTAAAGAATAGAAATACATAAGGTATTTGCAAATAACATGCATGTTCATAAAAGCAAAGCAGAATTTTCATGTCATTCTTCTTAATTTTAATTGCATAAAATAATTATAAAATATTGCATTGGGCTACACGAAAGTCAAAACTAAGAGCTAGAATTAATCAAAGATAATTCAAATTCGATGTCCACTACTCAACTTTTCTAGTTCCAAACTGGATAACTCTGGAATCTAGAGCAACATGGTAAACTTCTACTATACCAATGCCAATAACAAGTGATCTAATAGGATCACAATGTGCACTTATATCTCGGCCCCATCTGTACAAAAACTTATTAGTAAACTTAAAAATCACTTCCACCCAACAATTGTTAAATACCACCCCACCAATGCCACAACTCTAAAGCATTCAAGCAATAACTACTCTAATTCTAGCTCTAGCAAACAACATATTAATCTTGCATGTACATAATACACAATTCAACTAATATTCCATCTGATAAATCCAAACTTAGCATTTCACTTTATAACTTCCAGCATAAATCAGACTCAATCAAAAAATCAAGAAACCAATTGCCACCTAATCCAGTCTGGATTAGTCTCTCCGTAGTCAATTGGGGTAATAAATAAAAAATCACATGACAGAGCACGGGCAGTTTCACAAGTATACCTGCGACCGACTAGCGAGGACATCATCGCCGTCATCGGAGTAATTCGCGATGAAGTCGTAGTCACCGGTATCGTCGTCCTCCTCATCCCCGTACTCATAGCTATAGTCATAGTCATCCTCAGCTCCCCCCTCCTCATCCATATCCCCCTCTTCCTCCTCGCCACCGCTGTAATAGTCATCCTCCTCCTCCACCGACGCTACCTCGTTGGCGTCGTGCATATCGTCCTCAGACTCCATAACAGTCGCCGATTCGCGAAAGTTCAGCAAAATCCTCCAGAGAAAAACCCTAGAGAGAGAAAGTAAAGAGAGAACACGAATCCCAGATGGTGAAAAACAGAGATGAAATCAGTAATTGTCACTTCAGCTTTAGGGCTGATACAGTGATGTGATCATCACTTCAACAAATGGGAAAGGTATTAGACTTGTGAAGACTGCTCCCATTTATAATTATTTCATTTCATCATTTTTTATAATTATCCTCCATTATCAGTAACTTTAATATATACCGTCATACACTCCATTGGATAATTTTCATTTTGCACCCTTTAATTAACTTATTTCGCAGATTGCAACCCCAACTTACAAAAATATCCAATTGCACCTGAAACTTTAAAAAATAGCCAATCACACCTGAAAATTACAAGAATATTGCACCCAAAACTTACCAATTTCTTGGCAGTTGACTCCTTATTAGTTCGGGTAAATTACAACTGATTTCTCTAAGATTTGTCATAATTACAAATACATTTTCGTTATTTAAAAAATTATAAGTACCCCCTTAAAATTATAAATACTCTAACAAATATCTCTTTGTAACAACTCATTGTAGAGGGTATTTGCTAGAATATTTATAATTTAAAATAATTTTTCAAACAACGAGATGGTGTTTATAATTAAAATAAATATCAGATGTGCCTCTTGTAATTTACCTTGTTAGTTTCCATGGATTTTGTGTTCGATAAAGATTTAGTTGAGCTCGGAGGGGTAAAATGGTTGGTTATTATTTATTATTTTTTACGATAGAAAATTTTTACTCTTTTGTACTTGTCATTCATTTTATCAAATTCATTTGAATAAACGAAGAAGCCTCCAGTAATTTTTTAACGTGTTGTTATTTTGATGTTTTTCAAAAACCAAAAGAAATAATTTTTTTTTTTTGTTTGTTTAATATTGCCATTTAACTTAAAATCTTCCCATCTTTAATTTTGACCCATTCTTTTTTCCAAGTCGAAAAAGAAGAAGAATTCATATATGGACATAAGCATAGATTCCCAATATAAAAAGATAATAATCTTTCTCTATCCAAATAGTAATAAACGCACAAATAAAAAGTGTAAAGCTATCATTCATTTTTCAACTTTTAGATTATTGTTGAGGGTTTTTCAAACTTACCAAATAAAACATAGAAAAACATAGCAAGCATGAAAGTAGCAAACTCACCCCCCTAAAAAACAAAAAGAAAGAAAGAGAGAAAAAATAAAAGAAAATAAAATGTTTGTGTTTAGATACTTATATAGGATCAATGTTTGGCCCTTTCTCTCAAATACATTTTTAGCTAAACATTGATCTAAATTGGAGTAACCCCATATTCACTCTAGTTTTCGTCCACATTGAAAGTTTATTGTAAAAATAAACTTCTTATATTAAGTTTAATGTCCAAATTGAAGTGTTATGAAGTCTAGAGCGAATATGAGGTTACTGCACATGCTCGTTGTTGCTTGTCTTGGCTCGATTGGGCCAAGCTTTGGGCGCAAGTGATGGGGATTTTTCTTTCTCCTCCATTTCCACACCCGACCACATGTAACATTCTTCTTTCCTTCTTCATGTTTTATGGCACTTTTGCTATCTTTGTTCTACCATCTGCACTAAAGCATTTCTTACTGAAACCTTTTTTGAACTATTTATAAAACAACATATGGTCTACCACATAGTGGAGGCGCACATGCACAGATTGGTGGATTTGATTTTTATAGCCTTAAGCTTTGTTTACTAAGTCTTATTAGGTGGGATATGTTGTTTAATCAAGCCCAATAGGCTATTTACTAGCATATTTGGCGGCCTGAGATTAAGCACGATGGTCAGAAATTTATTGGGATTGGAAGCTAATTAAAATCCCGATCACTGGGCCAAGATTAAAAATTCGATGGGCCCTCTTTGTTGGATTGAAAATTCACTTTCCATTTTGGTCCAATAGCTTAAAGTTTTTCTCCTTGATTTCTCTATACTCTTTGCCGTCCATGTCTGAAAATGTTTCACAACTAGCAAGAGCAAGGGGCAACAAAGTGTGGCACACGCAGTTGGTGGAGGGAGGGGCGATGACGCTCGCACTTGGTGGAGGAAGGGGTTGTGCCTGCAAATCTTGAGAGGTTGTGGTGGAGGGAGGGGCGGTGGCCATGGCGCGAGCGTTTGGTGGAAGGAGGGATGGTGACGGTGGCTTGCGCACACAATAGTGGAGGGAAGGGCAGTGACGTGCAACATCCACATTGGAGGTGATGTGGCTATTCCTGTTGGTTCAAGAACACGATTTGGAGGAGTTATTTGATTTTTTTTTTTTTTTGTGAAAACTAATTTAAAAGAAGAATAAAGCCTGAAAAATCATATATATTTTCATTAATTAAAAATAATTTTAGATAATTATAAATATATATTTTAGTTAATTAAAAATTAATTTAAATAATTTTAGTAACTATTATATTTAAATTAATTTATAACTTATAATTATTATAATTGCTTATTATTTATATTAATGTAGATATCTAAATTTAAAAAATAAAATTTAGTATATTAGTTTTGTAATGTAATTTTTTATTTTTACTTTTTGTATTTTGATATTTAATATAAATATATTTAAAAATAAAAGAATTTATATTTTTAGAAGAGCGAAAAATGAAAAAAAAAAGTCAATGCGATTATAGTAATTTTACATACAATATAGGGGTATTTTAGTTAATTAAAAATAAAAAAATGTAATAAAAAAAATAAAAGCCCAAACACACATTAGACGCATGCATCCTACACCTTCATTTAGTTTCTAATTGAAAAGGTTTTTTTCCTAAACTTATTGAAACGCAGAGGAATTTTTAGCCTATTTCTGAAATATTGGGAGGTTTTTAAATATTTTAGAAAAACACATGGTGTAAAATGGAATTTAGCCAATGTATTATTTCTCGCTTTACACGAGCAAACTCCAAGAACTCACCTGTACTTATGCTTCAATTCCGGGCTGATTACAATCTGATGCGCTGATATCCGCATTCAAATTATTTCCCTTACATTCTATGATGGGTTAATAACAGAAAAAGAATACAAATAATGAAGGGCATAATAACAGAATTTCATGAATGCTCTTTGCTTCTTGACTCAGTCATTCACATCAAAATGGAATTTCCATACCAAAATATAGGTATCCAGTATACAAGCAGACTAGGAATCGAAACGAATTTCATTTGAGAAAAGGTATATTAAGGATTCTTTGGGTAGCAAATGAATCAAATTTATAGCCACCTAAAATTCATACATTATCGATTAACAGAGTATTGGTAAGAATAAGATGGTATACAACCATGTCAGCATTCTCCTTTACACCCCCCTCCTTGGAGCCTCAATTCTCCCACGGTGTGCTTCCAACCTCTTCCAGAGAAGAATCACTGTGTACACTAACTGTATTTCTTGAGAGTGAAAAATTGCCGTTGTGCTTTATTGTTACTAATTGACACTTCTCTATCTTCTGCTCTATACCTCCCAGTAACTGAGTTGCAAAAATGGAACCACCTGCAATGGAAACTGGTAATGTTACAAGTGCACGACATGCTGAACAGCAAAATGGCATGCATGTAGTAGTGTGGAACCAAATCAACAACAAAGATGGTGTCGTTGTCATTTAAATTTATCACATGAATGGATGATAAGGGTTGAAAATATACATTATAGTTCATAAATACACAATCTTACCATTATGAGGTGTTACTAGAATGATGTGCATCTAAATATCATAAGTACTAGCACAAATAGACCCAATTTGCACAGGGGGTGGGTATTGAAGAAAAACAAAACTGGCACAATATTCTGGGGATGGTATTACAACAGCACACTCATTTGCAAGTGTGCTGAGACCACCAGATGCGTTGCTATGCATCCGTCTCAGGTTTTGGCCAATGCTGAAGCACATAACATGCATATCTACATACAGCAAGAACAACAGCCATCCCTTACACTCTAGGTTCTGCAGCATTGTGAAACTTGGAGGGAAGAGCGTCACATTAGCTGCAAAACTGCCAAATGCGTACCTTATTTTGACAATTCAACCACATAGGACCACCTAAATTACAGAACACCACCACAGCTGTGTCTACCTTTGCACTACATGAATACAAGATTCAGAATATCGTATATCAAGCTATCTGAGTTGTACTAGGCATCTGTAATTCAAAGGATCTAGGTTGAGCTTATACACTAAAGCATATAAGATATTGTAAAGTTTCAGTAATTTTCTAGGAAATAAGCTTATAAGATTAATAAAAAAAATTGGTAGGAGCCCACAGCTCATTTGATATAAATAAGGGATCCCTAACTTACTTTTAAAATCTTAACAAAAATCCTTCAACTTTAAGTACGTCAGTGACATAATTGAATCTAACACCTTGTAACCTCCATTACCTTATTTTATCCAAATACTTCAAGAGCTAATTTCTAAATTAAGATTTAACTTGTCATAAATTTTGAACTATGTTCCAAAAGGTATGAGCTTATAAGAAATAAGTGTAGCCAAATGCCCTTTCAGATCAATCATGAAAAATCTTTTTCATAGATACATTTTCATTTGTCATAACAAGCTTATTAGACTGCTCAGCTCAGGTAGAAAGCAGAACCCAACTTCTACATGGATTTTTCTCCCACTCTGCTCTGGAATTCCAATAGTTCTGTTACTTTCCCATTAGTAAGCCTCTTCACTTGTGCTTCTACCATGTCAGCTGTTCAATTAGTATTCCAATAGGGTGGAACTCTGCATCTGCTCAACATTCCACCCTATGGAACATTGCGACTTGGATGAGAAATTACAAATCTTTCCCCTCTCTAATCAATCATATAGGAATCTATCAGCCAGCTAAAAGCTCGTTCTCGTAACTCCACAAGTCATGAACAAGTGCCATTCCAACTTTACCCCTTTAAGAAAAGATAAGAATTCAAATTCTAAGCTCTTAGGAATTTAATAAGTTTCACATTATCTTATCATAATTACTCCCACATAGCGAAAATCACAAACTCTACTCTCTAACTAATTCTGAATCATAATGCTTCGAGATATTTCTCAAAAATTTATTACACATACGCCCATTATCATTCAGGACAAAAAAAAAAACCCAGAAAATTCATCTAAACATAGTATGTAAAAAGCTCATTAAGGGAACGCTGTACCAGATGAAGATTTGCTAAACTCTCTTATGGGAGTCATCATTGACATCATGGTCCTTCAAAGATGCACTTGATAAAAACAATATCTATTGCCTCACCATTTTCTAAAACTAACAAACCAATACAAATCTTCTTGACTCAACAACCAAAAGAAAAATAAATAAAATAAAAAATTATAACGCCACATAATATTGTTTCTTATCCATTAGGACCATTACTCACCCTAAACTTCACGGAACTATACAAATAGAAGACAAAACCTGAACAATAATTGTTGGTGAAGGCATTTACCAAATACCCTAAATTGCTGCATTCACATACTCACATAAATAGAAGAATACACAATTAGCAGTTCTCTAGGAAGATAGAGATCTTCTATACGACATAGTGTCTAAAAGGATTCATAAATTAACTAAATTGAAACCTTTGTAATTTGTTCCAAATTTAATTTTGAGCAGTACAAGGTTTGATATGACCGCTTTTGAGGCTACACAAATAAAAAAAGAATCTCAGTTTCAGATTGGATCTACCTGGAGGTTCTAGCCACTCTCGGCTATATCTCATGAAGACATCCAATTGTTTTCCTTGAGTTCTTAGACCTCAAAACCTTATCCATTTCACATTCACTAACAAATTAACCTTGAGGTTCCTTGCATTGGAACCTCCCAACTCCAACTCCAGAAAAGCCCAAAACTAACCAATCAATCAAACAACAAAAAAGTACATGTACTTTGGAGCCTGTGGAGAGACTCAGCATGACAAAAGAAATAGAAGATAAAGGTATGATATCATCATTATCTGTAATTTATATGTCCTGTAAATATCCTTAGCCAAAAGTTTTTTACAAATATTCTTGTCTCATTATTTTATAAATAGAAACGTCTTGCAGCTTTGGAAGCTTAAATGCGTCACTCAAATACTATTATGCAGTAAACCTTAGTGATTAAAGATTATGATTACTCCAGCTGAGCATTCCCTCCATCTAACACCCTCTCCTAAACCATAACAACAGATAGAACGTACTCTTCTAAACCATACTAGCAGATACAATTTTGTAGGGAACCTGCAAGCTTGTGCTTTTTAATAGCATTTAGTTTGATATAATAACCACTATTTTCAGTTTCATTCCGCAGTTATAATTCTTTTACCCTCAAGAGTTCACAAATTCTGCAATTATGTGGAGAGTCCCTTCTTTGTGATTCATGACCAACTATTTTATGGAAAATCAAGGTCCTCTTACTACCAAGATTCTGTAAAGAGCAATATGAACCATGTTATTTTTATTTAGTAGTGAAGAATGAATTTAACTTATTAACGCTAAGTTCAACAAAATAAGAGTCTCTGATTGCCTTTACATTGATTATAAGAGTAGCTGATCCAACATACCTAGACATGGCCCCGCATCCAGGTAGGTAGAAAAAAATTTAACCATGTGCAACCCGTATGCACAAACCACTAATTAAAAGATATAAACAACTAAAAAATTTAAACAACATACTGCCAAAGTAACTTTAGGTGGGAAGAAGAGGTTGTCTTTCATCAGGTCCGACGCGGTGACTAGCCTGGACAAAGCAAAATGCAAAAATGAGGAATCAAGACTTTAGAAGAAACAGCATATGTTCATTGTATCTTTAAGAGATAAACAGATTCTACCTCCTCATTTGCTCCAGCAGCCATATTTATGAAGGATGAGTCCCTTGACCTGGCACAAGTAGAAGAGGTGATGCAGATTTTTTAATGGCTTATGTCTCATGACTAAAACGTTTGAAAACCAAAAGGACAAAAAAGATCGTTGGCTCCAATTTTCTCTTAGAAAAGAACAATCCAATTAGAAGAAATAATAACAGCTACATAATCAATTGGCAATAATCATGATTGATACAGCTACATTGTTATCATAGTAAGTTGTGATCTGTCCTCAACCTTCCAAGAGATAAATTCTCAGAGTCTACTAGATGTTAAGCTCCTGCAATTAGGCTGCAAACAGGAAGATAGTCGGTTTGGTTGAACTCAACCAATTACATGATGATCAAATGATGAAGGTTCTGTATATGCCTCACTGCTCGTCCTCCTTACATTGTGATTGCAAATGTAAATTCACTTGATCTATAATTTGCTTGGTTTCGACCAAACTTGGTCTACAATTCCCAAAAGTTAGAGCAACTCAAGAATAGTGCTTATTAGTACTTGGAAAACCTTCAATAGTTGCACCAATTAAAGATACTTCAATCCTAGAACATCCATTGACTTCTAGAAATAGTGGCATATCAAGTGAAAGATTATCACATCACATGCGTATGTTTACAGATGAGGAGAAACATATACCTATGACTATCCTGTACATTCATTCTGTCAAGCACCCCATTTTGTTGGTCATCCTTGGCTTTTGCTAGAGGTGAAAAGAACTACAAAAAGGAACAAGCACAAGGTTAGCTTCAATAGAGATATATACCTGATAAAAAAGCTAAAAAAAAAAAAAAGAATCAGCCTTTTACTCAAGGTACCTGATGCATTGATATGAATACCACAGAAATCCCTAACATAAAGTTTATAGTCAAAGTGTGGCCAAACATAACAGCAGATGCTATGCCTGTGAATATTGTGGCAACAGTTGACGAATACTTCTTCAAAATTGTATCTGGTAGCAAAAAGGAAAAGCTTGTGTAAGCATTTTAACAGTGTCACTAACTACAGAATTATTATATGATCCAGTATACAGGTGCTTAAGGTGCTGCTCAGCGATCCGGTATATTAATAATCCAATATGGAGGAAAAAGATCTCGAGTTCACATCTCCAAGAATCTTCGCTCACCAGCATACTTGAAGAAAAACGAGGATAGAATCCCCTGTGCAGCATTATTACATATTAAGAGCATTGTGGCTTTTGAATGTCCTTCCAATATATCAAAGCTACCAGGACCTGAAACATTTACATTGACAATCTTTAAGTAAACGGTGAAATCAAATTGATTTCACCAAACACAGTCTAACAATTTATTACTTGTAATGAAACTAAATGAAAGCAAAAGCTTGAAAACCATGTTATCCTATTCCAAGGATGAAATAAGATCAATTCTTTCCAAAGGGTTGAAAAACAGTGCTAGAGGAGGAAATATTCTCATTGGTACCTTTGAAAATGGCAGATCCAAGAATTCCAAGAAAGTTGAATATAGCTCCATAACCATACAAAAATAAGTTCTGCAAATTGAATATCAGAATCATATGGACAACCAAAAATTACTCGGTATGAATTTCTGCATGACAAAAGATATAACACAAAAATCTCGGCCAGGTAAAAATGTGTGGTTACATGATTTATCAAAATTATTCAAATTAAATCATGTCAAGTACACCATCCATAAAACAAAAGAATAACAAAAATTTCTCATTTCAAGATCATTGTATCAGATAATAAACTTGAACAGAGATCATTCTAACAAGTACAATGTCTTCAGAACCAAATAATGTGTGAGAGGAGTAAGCAGCTATTCAGGCACGCCGCATTCAGTAGGTCAAGCTCTACTGACACTTTGTACACTCATTGAAAGGAGAAAGAAGTTAGTAGGGGCCACCAAGACTTAAAAATGTGGCAAAAGAGGCAAGCATGCAAGAGAGTCGGAGTAGCACATTTTATATGTTATAGCATGAGAGCTATACACACTTGATTGTGCCAAATTACCTGAAGATAAATGCTGGTCTCATATTGGCTTTTCAGGGCATATTCATTGAAGACTGAGGCCAAAGAAGGAACAGTCACCTGCATGCAGAAATTGAGCTTACAGAGGGAATGGATCTAGGAGAAAGCCAAAAAGGTATAAAGCATAAAACATAACAAAGATAATTAAATGCATGTATACGCATCAAAGCAGTTCACTAATGCAATCACCAGAAGATGCTTCGGATACTTACAAATATCAATGTATATACATATGCACCAGTTGTTACTGGAAGACCCAAAGCACTGCTACCCTCAGGGAAGGATTTAAGTTGATTAATAGTAATGCCAATGAGCAACAAAGCAAGAGCCTCCCACTGTGATAAAAGAATATTAGTGCTAAATATCTCAATTGCATTTTCATAAATGTTGGCTTACTGGCTCACCTCTCAACTACTTCAATGAAAAGTTTTTAATATATATTCCTGTGAATTGGTGAACCTTAATTCTTTATATTACATTTCTATTTGTATAATCTTATCTACTAAAACATTTACCTGAATTACTGAAAATCGACGTCTCATTATGACCTTCAGAAGCACAGCGATGACCAAAACCTGTAAAACAATAAAAAAAAACATGAAAAGGAAAATGATAAAAAATATGACTTTATTTTCTAAGGTAGTAATTTGCTTTCCCATTTCTTATTGTCATTCACAAAGATGTCACTCCCTTGGTTTTCTAATATAAAAGCAAATGAAGTAACGGTGATTTACAAACAATCCGGAAGAGCTCAGCAGTATATGAGAATTAACACAATTGTAAGTTTTAAAGATTTCCTCTTTCCAGTAAACTATTCACAACATCTCAGAGAAATATCAGATATTTGAAATTGGCTATCTCAATCAGATGTTTCCATGCATGAAGAGTGTAGCTTGGAAAAAGATCAAATCAAACGTTCCATCCATTAGAAGCGTACCTTTAGATTGCTCAGCATTTTAACTGTTGCAGGGTTGAAATATAGCTGGAAAGACATAAAAATTAAGCAGTTATTAAAATAGAAGTTTTCTGAAGGAAACAAGAAATCAGAGTGAAGTATAATAAAAAAAAAGAGAGAGAGCAGAAGGGAGCAGCCAGTACTCGGAACAGGCACTTAAGTAAACTCTTGTAAGAAGGTCTAATGAATAATCAATGTAAGCAACTATTAAAAACATAGGAAGGTACATGGTGGGATCCAAACCAAGGATCTTGTAGTCTTGGGGCAAGACCATAAACATCAGTTCTGCCATTTCTGTTAGGATTGGCTACTGATGTATTTAATTGTTTACTAAAAAGATTGTTTTTCTTAGTCTATATCCTTTCACACATAAAAATTAGTTGAAAACTAACAAGCAATATATGAAAAGAAATCACTTTCCATTTTATGCCACTAATTTGATCTGCAGAATCCTAGAAACCAGCATTATGAGTTATATTCAAGAGCATCTAAAAAGATGCACTAATTGAACATGATAGAGATGAACCTTATTTAGTTTTTTGAAATAGTCTATTTATTGTTAAATTATGCTATAAAATCACAATCTTTCAAATCATTATAATAAGGGATAATTACACTCCCCTCCCTTGAGGTTAAGTGTAATTACACATATACCCCATATAGTTTAAGAAATTGCATCTAACATCCCTATGGTTTGCTTGCATCAAAACAAATAAGTTCCTCCATTCGTCAAAATTCACTGAATTTACTGATATTAACAAAAACAAAATTGAATGAAAATTGATATGTACCGTCGACTGACTTATTATGGACTTATTGTACGTCAAATAATTTTTTTCCGACTAAACTACCTTTATAACGGTGAAGATATACCTCCACACATGCATTAACGCGTGAAAACATATGAGGATAATTTGGTCATAAGAAGATTTATTTTGACTAATTGGGTTAATATGAGCAAATTCGGTAAATTTTAACTAAGGGAGGGACTTATTTATTAGACAAAGCAAACCTCAGGCGTGCTAGATGTAATTTCCCAAACCACAGGGGTCTATGTGTAATTACACCAAACATCAGGAGACGAGAGTGTATTTTTCCCTTATAATAACCTACAATGCAATAAGTTTAATTTTAATAATTAAAAGCTCATGCGGATTCCTTGGGGGAAGCAATTTACTATTCTCAGGATGAACGCTATTCCCATAGTTTTGAGAAGGGGTAACCCGATAACCAATCTACCAAACATAAGTTTGGAAATGGACTTGACTCTTGAGAACACGATACCATCCCAATTCATTCCCGCATAATATTTATCACCAATGAGTTTACCAGCATTTGTCCCTAATCAATCAAGTAATCAATTAGTACCTGGATCTTGTGACGGACTTATAAGTAAACTACTTCGAGGATTTAGTTCTTCGTTTCCACCTTAAGTATAATGGAAACAGTGCACTACCAACCTTAATGGTACGAGCACTCCTATTTACCATGTTTAATAATAAAGAAAAAGGAAAACAGTTGTATGAGCTTGAATAGTCACAGCATTTCTATTAAGGTGGCAACTCCCATTGATACCTTATTGGGCAGAGGTTCTATCAGAATGTCCATTCATCACCAACCATACTCCTCAACAAGCTTCATTTAAAGGAAATTCTCAATTGGATCTACATTTTAAACTCATCGCATGCATCACTATGATTTCATATTTCTTTGCTGTCACTAGGTTGGTACGTATAGTGAAAAGTCCAGCATTTTACAGGGAAACTCGGACTGAGAGTGTACCACACAAGTACGGGAGGCAACTGAAATTTCGAATGGTACTTTGGTGATGAAACTTAAGATGGATGGTAAAGACTGCATTTAAATTAAAAATATAATTCTCCTCTCTCAAGCAACTATTTTATGAGGGTCTGAAGTCCTTGATATGTATGCACCATCAGATCTGGGACAGGTAACTTTGAGAAAGATTTCATATGGTCTCTTCAAGCCTACCTTTCTCATCCTCCCCAAGACAAAGAATACTAGATAAAATAGTACAGAAGAGGTACGGGTACTAGGAGCACATTCTTATTAGAAGGAACTGATTAATAAAGTATACCTGCATAATGAACTTCAGGTAGTTATTTATAGCATAAAGAAGGGCTGGAACAGCAAGAAGTACATTGTTGCGAGCAGCCTGCAGAAAAAAACATATGAATTATTGCATCAACAGAAGCAACCATTAGCCTCCTAAGAATAAACAAAAACATTCACATTGTGTATATTTCAATAGTGGAATATAAAGAGCACGACTGCAAACTTAAGAATTTCTAAAACCAAGAATTTCTGATTTTACAACTCGAACATAGGAAAGAGTTGCATTTGATTGGTAAAATTGCAAAGTACAACATGCTGCCGATTCCAAAAGTAATAGAATACTCATGTACCACGCACACGAACTGCACTTTTTGTACATCACACGAATTTCAGACATCTGCACAGCATCAAATGAACTCTAGAAAAGGAATGCACTCATGGCAATAATGAAGCATTCTAGTGATGGCCAATTTGGTTTACATGTCTGCCGATTATTTAACTCAAAAATCATAGTCTTTGCTTGTCAAATGCATCTGATAATAAAATGACATGCATCATCTAAACAAAACTTACATAAAGCTAGATCAGTGTATAATGAACCTGAATAAATGTGGAAATTGATAGAAGCGGCTTTTCACCAACTTTTTGCCGCCTAGCCTGCAAGAAAAATCTTAAGACTGAACATCACATGGCAGATGCGTTGATATGAAAAGATGTATGTAGTTATTTTCAAGTAACACATCTAATAGGCCTGTATGCAAGAAAAGCCTCTCTTTGTTCTTTCCCCACTCCAACCAATAAACTTCAAACTAATTTACTTGAGATGTCATCAGTTCAGTCAAATCATTATAATTCTCCACTGCTCATATATATATCTTCAATAACGATCATCGTTTCACTGCTACAATGATACTGTAAAATTTTCATCATCAAGCAACTTTAATACCAAGGAAACTTCAGTGATGATATAAAGCACAATTGGTAGCATAATTTAGTACAAGATCAAAAGATAGCATATAATATAGACAGAAAAATGAAACAAACCTGAAATATGAGCATCACGATAGCAAAAATAACTTTTGCAACCTCTGTCAAAAAGTTGACACTAATAGGGCTAAACTTGAAGCGTCCATCCACCTTCGACATAAAAACCAAAATGGGCTGGAACACAAAGATAGTTGTTAATCAGAGTGGTTAAGTAACCATTATGAGGACTGGGTACCTGATGTTTAATAACACTGCATGAGATTATTTAAAAATAGTACGAGAAATTCTGGTGCATACAGTTCACTTATTATACCTGTAGGAAATAATTATAAATTTCTGCATACACATGCAGACCTATACAGGAATTAGTGAAATATTAGAACATAAAACTGAAGTAGTCAGGTAGTTCTACACTTCAAATTTGATTTTCTTCATTAAAAGAATATTCATGAAAGAAACAATGTGCAACAGTTAGGAGTGAGGTCGGGTTGTGTAGTTGTGGATTCCCACAGCAATTTGTACACAAACTTCTACCCTCTTGGTACCCGTTGGACTATCCAGTAATTTGGTTTGATACAGGATTTCTTTCTTTTTTCTTTTCACTTCCATATGTTTCAGCCTTTGGCATTCCAGTAATCAATATATCATTCAAAAACCAACCCCAACTTTTTCCTATCAAACACGTAAGCTGTAATGAGATGAAAGGGTGGTAATAAAAAGCAGAAGATGGTTTGTTAATATAGGCTTTCCAACAGATTAGATAAAGACATCAAGGTGAGTCAAACAGATGAGGGGAAATGACGTTGATGGTAAGGAGTTGGGTTACAGATGTGCAGGGACGAGCGGGCGTCGGGAAGATTTAGACCGGCATAACAAAGAAATGAAGGGGAGCAACATATATGAAGATATCGCAGAGGTTTACATGGATTCAGGCAACACAGAGAAGATGCACAAAGTGGGAGGCTTGAAACTGAGGGGCTCGGGTGGACAAAGGAAGAGCACAAGAGTTGCAAGTGGCGAAGGCGCCCAAAGAGATGGGAGACAGAACACACAAAGGCAAAAATGGCTCAGAGGGAGATGTAAATGCACCTGGAATTCTCCAGTAGCCCCGGCTACCTCAAACCTGACCTGTATATAGGGGATTTTTTCAGTACTTGAAAAACTGACTCAATATCTTTTTACCAACCCCATCTACTTGAATCCATTATATTGGCTAAAAGATCTAGAGACTGGATCGGCGCCCTTGTGAACTTGACAGACTCCTATTTAGCAGCAAGATGCATTCTCAAATATCTCCTCAAACTGCCAGGTCCAAAGCCTGGCGTTTAAAGGGTAGATACTTGGTCATGCTGGCCTGAACCAGGACCTGAAAAGATAATTTTATTATATCAAAGTGCTTTAATAATGGCTTTATTTTACATTTTGCCAAGCCTATAAGGACAAATCTAGGTGATATGAGGTCAGGAAATATTTCTTTTCATATCCTTAATTTCTCAATTGTATTCCACAGTTATATCATATTAGAAATGGCTTCAACTTAAATAGTAGTTTAAGTGGTTTCCTAGAAGGAAAAGGTTTCGAGCCTATAAATTTTGAGACTCCTCTTATTTCATTAAATGTGGAACATTAATTGTTAAGGTGTTTACATGCATTTTCTTCAAATTGCAAGGGTTCAGGGTTTTCTCCTCTCTTTATTAACAAGCGCATTCTTTTGCATAAGAAAACGAGTTTTTATGTTCTAGATAAAGCTCATATTTTTGCTATATTTCCATAGCAGTATTCAGTAAGCTTGAGCATAAAGATTATTTTGTCATCAACCACCAATTCAATCATCACTTTGCAGTGACATGGTAGTTGGTTTTTGTACTCAGAATTAGAGAGTCCATATTTTTCCGATGCACAAACGATCGCATTTTTCACTTGAAACCCACCATTTTCTTCAACCTTAATAACACCTTTTCTTAACAGAGTCCATGCAAACATTATTACTGGAAGGCTAGGACCTTATTTGTGTGTTCATTAAGAATTAGAACTGATCAACAATCTGAAGTTGCATAATATTCCGAAACCAAAAGTGAAAGAAAACAGAATTTATACCTGTAAACCAACAAGGACACAATCTCCACCAACCAATAGGACATTAAGAGCCCGTTGCTTTGATGATACCTTACTCCTATGTCGATCATAAGCCCGTGAAATAGACTTTGGGGATGGAGACACCAGCTTGGAATGACAGACACTGCACTCTATCATCCCGTTCTTCATCAACCCAAGAGTTCTCAGGCTGTGCAGAATCTACCTAAGAAACAGAAGGACATAGCCCATCAACACCATTCTCTTAAGATAACTTCACTGGTTCCTTAAGCAATCAAACTCCAAAACCATCTACTCATCAGCCAGCACACAATCATCAAGTAAAAAGCAACACTTTCTGCCGTTGGAAACAGAAACACAGGATTCTAAAAATGGTTAGCTAAAACATAACTGCATTGAACCCAATTCAAACCTGGGGCAATTCAGTAAGCAATAACACATCAACAAGATCATATCAAGAAAAAGAAAAAAGAAACTCCGGAATACTTTGACATTAAGAAAACCAGAGCACGTTAAATCAGAGCCATTTTTGGGGATCAAGCGCTTAAATAACCAGAACAAAACCCAACAGCATTTCTAGCAACTGAAACAGGCATGATCTACCAAAATTGGGCTTCAGGCCATGAAATCGTTCGCAATAAGTAACTGATAAAATAAAAAAGAAACAAAAAAAGAAACGCAGACCTGTAATTAAAATCAAACTGTGAGTTCGATTTGGCGGGAGACTGAACGATTATTCACGGCGGCTGGACACGGATGAGGCTCCGGCGACTGGATCCAAATGCCAGAGAAAGAAAGGCGATAGGAGGACAGAAAATTGGCTGGATTGAGAGAGTTTTGTTGTGTGGGAGAGCAAATCAATTAGTTTGATTAACTGTGGTTTCAGCTATTTATGTAGCTGAAGGTTTTGCCATAAGGTTTTCTGGAGACTGGCGGAAATTGGTCTCTCAACCACCGTTTGGATCTAACATTTTTTTTATTTTATACTTTGCTGCAAACAGTAGTGCGCGTCCGTTACACCGTGTGCGTAATAAATCATTTTTAAAAAAAATCATAAATAAATATAAAATATATTAATTAATATTTCAAAGAAATTAATTTAAAAATATTATCAATATTGCAAGTATCTTAAAAATTAAATAATAAATATTATTTGTATAATATATAGCTTAATTGGAAAAATAAAACTATTATAAAAATTTATTTTAAAATAAGAGTTAAAATCAAATTACTCGAAGTAAAAATCGAGATAGGCACAAACCTTCACTATGAACTTAAGAAAAAGGGGGGAAAATATTAAGTGCACATAACATTTCTAAATAAAAGCATCTAACACTTATCCACTTTTGTTTTATTTCACCTTCCATCTTATTGTATTTTTTTATTATGCTATTTACGATTGATTTTCATATTTATCTCTATTTTGTTCTCTTTTACTAATTATAAAAATATAAATATTCACTTAGCATTTAATTTTATTTTCTCTCCTACCTCAACACCCCCATCTTTTGGCTCGTAGGGGATGAAAAAGAAAAAGAAATTGAGTGTAGTTGAATATCTGAACTTTTATGTTTAGTAAAGGCAACTAGATACTATATAGCGTAATATATGAAAATTAGTTGCAAAATGTGCGATTAATTTACATAACAAGGCGAAGGAAGGTTAAGTTTTTCTTTTTCAAAATGTTAATGTGTCTTTTTAGCTTATTTCAAATTTCTGTGGGAAACAACTTGGATTTAGCCCCAAATAAGAGAAGAAAATAGAATGTCAAAGTTGAGAAGAGAGAAAAATATAATATCGGTAAAGTAATTTTAACCCCCTTCAAATTTTATGAAAAATTTAAAAAGTACCCTTGAAAAAAAAATTACAATTCATATCTCCAATATTTCTAAAACATAGTAAAAAAACCTTCCTGAATCCAATAGTGCGCCTGATGCGCGTGCATTGCGGGGGGCTATTTTTTTATAGGTGCAAAGACATTTTAGTCCACCCTAAAAATTGTCTAAACATAAAATGTATTTATATATATTATTTTATTGTTACTATCTAGAAATGCCGCTCCGATTGCTGCATAGCCACTTTTGATCAATGCTCCCTTCTCTTTTTTTTTGGCTTTGTGCTTATTGGAAATGCTTTGAGCAAGATGCCTCAATGAATGAAAGAAAATGGATTGTGGTTAGTATTTTGAACTACTTTTTTTAATAAGCACTTATGTATTAATTTACAGTAGTTTAGTAACGGAGATTGTTGTTGGCGGCGATGGTGGTAGTGGTGTTGAACCTACAATTTATTGATCAGTTTAAGTGCTCGAAGTTATGAAATTGTTATTTATTTTTGTTCTTTTTGTGTTGTGCAGTGAGCATAAACAATTTGCAACATTTAAATTTTTTCATGGTGAAACTTTTTTGCACGTGATCAATGCACATTATAGGGGGTACAATTAGTGTATTTGATTATATTGACATGGACATTGTCTTTTTGGATGTTTTAAAGAAGCCATGTGAGGAATTGGGATATGTGGGGTTAAAAGATTTTACATGAGAGGGTTGTGTCATTGTACTTAAACTCTGCAAAATGTGTGTCCAAACCTTAACAAGATAATAAGCAGAATGTGCCTACTGATGAGAGGAAGGGCAAAAAACTAATGTTGTGAATGAAAACAATGAAAGGATACAAATTTCAGTGATAGTGAATATAATGTTCGAATACTGTGATAATGATAAAGTTGATGTTATGTTTGAGAAAAACATAGAGAAATAAGTGGAATTAGGAGGTCATAATAAAGACACAGTACCTGATAATGACAATAATTCCATCTCATCTTCAAGTGAATCTAATGTAGAGTACAATGGATATGATTTTGATAGTGATTGATGGTCAACTGGAGAGAATAAAGAGCCTGATTATCCTATTTTCAGTCCTAATAACAAAATTAGTGGAAACTTGAAAATCACAAGTAACTATAAAAGAAGAATTTATGCACAATGTGTGTGTGAGCAAGATGGATGTAATTGGCACTGCAATAACTTGAAGAAAAAGAATGAAGCATCTTTTCAGATTAGAGAGTACGATACTCATCATCAATGTGCACTGGTGTACAATGTAAAAAATGTAAAATATTGGTGGTTAAAAGACAAGTAGGTTGATGTTTTTCAGGCTGGTCCAAGGAATAATGTGAAAAGATCATAAATGAAGCAACTAGGAAGACAAGGTGTCATGTGTCCCCACTTTAGGCATATAGGGCTAATTAACAAAAGAGGTTTAGGAGAAATTGAAGGCAATTATGATGAACAACTTGCAAAAATTTGGGAATATGCATATCATTTGGACAAAAGAATTCAAGAAGTATAGTGATAATGACCCTGAACGATGAATCACATCCCTCAATTTGTTGACAATCACCTCATTTTTCGTAATTCGATAATTTTCTCATCCATTTTGTTAATTCGTCAAAGCAAACCAGGTATGGTAGCTCTTGATCTTGCACACATTGGTCTGCCTTCCACTCAAAGAACCCACATCCATCATTACTCATGAAAATTTCACAATAATGAAGCCTCCTACCTGAATTTTCGGTTGTCCATGAAGTTTTTAAACAAGCAACTTTCTTGCAAAAGCAAGTGAGTTTAGAACTTGTTGACGAAGACAATATTTTCACCTTTAAAACACAAAATAAGCAACAAAATAGAAGAATAATGGTGAAAATATGTGAGAAGAGGCTTAGAAATAAGGTAGGAACCCAAATTTCCTTCCAAAATAGTGAAAAGTCGTTTTTGCCCACCAAACAAGCTCTCTTAATGGCCACATGCAGTGCACCGTCAACCATTCAAGAGTGGTACCAAAACTGCGGACATTGATTATTATGTGATACCTTTTTAGGCTATTTTTTAAATATTGGTATCAAAATTACAACAAGCCTATGTAAGTACCAAAATTGCAATTTGTTCGCTTTTAAAAACACTCCCTAAGAATTTAAGGTTGCATTTGGATGGAAGAATTTGAAAATTAGGGATTTTAAATCCTTCATAACAGATCATTCGCATATATTTGGATAATTTTAAATATGACGGATTTTTTAAATCCTTCCATTTTAATTTTGAACTAAATTTTGATTAATATGGATGAATTTCAATTTCCTTTCAATTGCAGTCATTTGAAATAATTTATTCAAATCCTTCGTTCAAATCCAAAAACATTGATCCAAATACACCCTAAGAAAACTTCCCACCTTAAGGGTAAAATGCATTTTGCTCCTGTCTTTTTGTTGAAAAAGTTAAAACCTATTGTGTTTTCGAAATAGGTTAAAAGTCACTTATATTTGGTAAACTCAACAAAAAACATCCATTCCGGTAGTAATTAACAGAATATGCATTACATGCGCTCTTTGTGCGTTTGGGGATGTTTTTAACTGTTTTTAGCCCCTTTTTACTAAAATGCCC
This sequence comes from Sesamum indicum, assembly GCF_026168435.1. Classification (NCBI taxonomy): domain Eukaryota; kingdom Viridiplantae; phylum Streptophyta; class Magnoliopsida; order Lamiales; family Pedaliaceae; genus Sesamum; species Sesamum indicum. The sequence goes on along the minus strand of NC_142659.1, from coordinate 25,510,475 downwards.
TTATGATGTTTATATATTTCACATGTATATTTTTTACTTATTTTCAATATTTTTTTATATTTTCATCTATCTAAAAAATAAAATATTTTTTAAATATATTTACTTAAAAATATAAAAAATTATATAACTGAATTTTTATAATTTAAATTGATATATTTAATTTAATTAGTATTAAATATGAAATATGAAATATTAAGTTATATTATATTTAAATTTAAATAATTTTGTAATTTTTAAAATTGAAATTTAAAAGCTATACTTGTTAAATTTAAAATTATTTTAATTAATTAAAATATATATTTAAGTAGAATAATTATTATATATCTAAAATTATTCTTAATTAACTAAAAATATATATAATTATTATAATTAAATAAAATTATTTTTAATTAACTAAAATATATTATTAAAATTAATTAAAAAATAAAAAATTAAAGCGATAATGACGCCCTCGCAGTCGTAGTCGCCATCTCGCTCTTTCTCGATATCGCCTAAATCAATGACGTCCCTTTTTTTGATTTGAGCGACGTTGCGTCGGCCACCGCCCCCATCCACTGGGACAAATGGAAGCGGGGGGAGGAGGTGGCAATAGGGTTGGGGGTGGTGATTGAGGAGGGGGTGGCGATGATTCGGGGTGGGAGTGAGGGCGGGGTGTTAATTTTATTTTATTTTTAAATATATTTTTTATAATATATATTTTTATGAATAAATTTGAATTTTTATTTTTTTTTATAAATTTAAAATCCAACTATTAAGATTAATTTTTAGATTTAAGAGGGTTAATATAATCAATATAGATTCAGTGGTCACTAAAATAAAAAATAATATATATTAAGTAAAATTATAATGATAATTTATAAAAAAATTAATACCGTTAATTAAATTTAACAAAAAAAATAATTGAGCTAAATTTTAAAAAATATAGAAAGATTTTCAACCAATTTTTAAAATAAAAAAAACATTTAACGGACATTTTAAAAGACAGTATGCGTTTTAACCATAATTTTCACGTGCTTTTAAAATTAGTTCCGTCTGCAAAAGTTTACTTGTGGCCCTACATTAGGAACATTGTAATGTGATGAGCAACTGTTACTCTTTCTCTCTTCCACCACTCATGTACCTCAGCTTCTCAGGCCGGTGTCGCTTCCGCCACACTATCGTCACTTCCGCAGTCGGCCGCCGCCACCATCGCCGTCGTCTCCTTAAGTACTCCTCCGATTCCACGCTGACACCCACACAGCAGCCTACCATCTTTAGGCTCTCCGATGACACCCTCCAAATAACCCTAAAACCCCCTTTGAATTCCCTTCAACAGTTGGAAGGAAAATTGCATCAGTTCCTCAACTACGGCCGTGAAGCTTTTGATGATTTGAGGACTGTCGTCACCGTCGACGGGAACAACGGAGGGGTGGTAATCTCCTGCAGGAGGTCCACTGTTGAGTTTTTAATTGCACTCCTTGTGTCCAGTTTGGTGGTCGTTACTGCTTTCCGGGGTTTATTTAAACTCCGGGAAAACAGAGGTGAAGTACTGGTATATAAGAGAGATAGGAGCCTGGGTGGCAGAGAGGTGGTGGTTGGAAAGAGGGAGACAAATTGGTCTACAAGCCACAAATCAACACCATTGAGTGGGGATAACGCTAATTATTATCAGAAGAAAAGAAAGAGGAAGCCATTGGGCAGGAGGAGAGTGGAAGAGTTGCCGCAGTGGTGGCCGCAAGTAGTGAATTGGGGTCTCCACGACACCGGCAATAAGGAGGAATATCAGACGATGGCTAACCAATTAATTCGAGGTTGGTTCTAGTAATTGTTCATTTTGTCTCTCTAATTTTCAGCTATTGGCCTAGTGCGAAAGAAACGAGAAGTTCTTATTTTTTTATTTAAAGTTTTTATATTTAGATTCATAGCTGCCAAGAATAATATAAGTGTGAAGTTGAAAGGTTACAAGTAATAGGTTTGGTAAAAAGTTGCTTCATCATTGATTTGTATATAAAAAGACCAATTTTGACCTTAATCTAGTATAATGTAGAACAATTAGTTGATATGGACTACTGGTTTATAACCATTCATCAATGGGTGATGCTTCCCAAATTGGGCAAACGTGGAGACCGATAGCTGCAGAAGTAGGAATAATGACACTTGAGATAATGTTGTTTCCATAAAGTAAGATCCAGAAACAGGTTCACGAAAACCATCAATATCTCTTGTAGAAGCACCAACGAAGGTAATAATAAATACAGTAGCTATGGTCTATAAGGTAGGATCATCAAAACACCAAATCATCCAAAGGAGGCTGTTTCAGATTACTCAAATGTTGGTAAGGGTTAAATTATCCGAATCAAGTTGGAGTTATTTAAAAAAAATACCGAAAGCTTGTAGAAACACAACCTTACCTACTTTTGCCTTTTGGTTATGAGAGATTTTCTTAAGAGTCTAAGCAGAAGCTATGCTTCCAACACCTCAGCTTAGTTCTTTTTCTTTTGTTTTTTTTTGAACAAGCAAAAAGCTGGAAAATGATTTTCTCTAGTTATTGCAATATTACTTAAAGGAGTGCTTGCAATAACTTCTGCATTTAGAGAAGTGCTAGATTCAGGAGTGTTTGTAGAAACTAGAGAGAAGTAAAAGCTAAACTTGGAGTGTTTGAGGAAAAAGCAAACAACTTTGTAAAGGAGTTTCATTGATTAAAGACTATTTGTCTCTACTTCATGTTAAAAGGATACTATTTTCATTAACATTGCACCTTTCCTTTATCAATATAAGTATTTATTCTAAAAAATAATAAAATTTATTTTAATTAATATAGTTCTTTTTTAATTATTTATAAATAATTATTATTTATATATAGTAGAAAAAATTAGTGTTTAATTAAATAAAATTCCAGCTAACTAATATGATAGTTCACCGATATACAATAAGTAGTTTTCCAGGACTGTAAATATATTTAGTTTCTTAGTTCATATTTTTCTATAGTATAGGAATAATATCAAATAATATAGCGCATAAAATCCAAAACTTAAAAAATATAAAACTGTGAAATGTTAATTTTTAATTGCTTTAAATCGTTCAAAGTATTTGAAGAACCCAATATCAACTTTAGATGTACAAATATGAACATAAATTGAAGAAGGGTAATTTTGAATTAAGATGATTAGAATGAGCAGAAAATATTCTAAATTGAAGTTGAAATTATTTATAGAAAAGCCAAAATAGCTAGAAGCACCTTGAATTAGAGGTACTTCTAGTTTTTTATTGTTGTTGTTGACAATACTCCCACACACTCCAAAATAGCTAGAAGCACCTTGAATGAGAGGTGCTTCTAGTTTTTTATTGTTGTTGTTGACAATACTCCCACACACTCCAAAAGTTCTTTTTTAAGTTTCTAAAACACTTTTTAAGAGCTGGCCTAGATTATGATTAAAAAAGTAAGAATCATAAGGAAAAATTAAGAAAAAAGTCTAGATTTCCAAGGAAAATGAATAAAAATATCACAAAAATATATGGATTTTACATTCTTGGGTTTTGGTTCAATTCCCAACTTTTAGGAATATATTTTCCTTCCCAAAGTAATATTATTGAACAAAATAATATGATACTGTGTAATTATGTTCCTGTAAGGTATGCCATTTCCAGCAAAACAAGTAGGTGTTAGCTCTTTTCTGATTCTGAAGTAATTTGAAGCACAAGTTACTTTTCAATGAGACAATCTATTCCTAATCTTAACTAGTTTCTAATCAATTTCCATAGACTCCATATTTCTACCAAGAAAAATTGCTTAACTTCTATACTTTTAGAAGAGTACTAGCCTGCTCAAACACCCCCTAAGCAGGTTGTATATTGCAAGTTACAAGTTAACACACCTCTGAGAGATACAGAATATGGCTACAGTTTTGGTATTGAGGTAGTGCTAGAAGTGGATTACTCGCTCCTATTTGTAAAGACATTAAAAGTAGCATTTTGGTGATGATACAGTTTATAGGAGGAAAAAGTGGTGAACTAACTTTATATAGAATAAGGTTAAACTTTAAAAGTGGCAATGTAGGTTATGATTTAAAAGTGTCTGTTGGAATCTTGGTGTGAGGTTTAAGCATTTACTGAGAAAATGGCTATAATGTTGGGAATGAGATAGTGCTAAAACGGGAAATTTGCTCCTTTCCCTGAAGACATCAAAATTAGCATTCAGTTGAGGAACTAAGTATTGGTATTAAGAGAATATATTCTGCACCAAGGAAATGATGTACTGCTTACAGAGGGAAAAGGTGGTGACTAGCTTTCTTCTTCTTCTCTTTTTTCCTTCTTCTTCTGGGTAAGTAGGTAGTGACTAACTTATGTAGAGCAATGTTAAACTTTTCCAGTGGCAATGTAGGTAACGGCTTGAACATTTCTATTGGAGTCTTTAAACGAGAGAGAGTGATGTGCTGCTTACAAAAGGAGAAGGTGGTGACTAACTTTATGTAGAGCAATGTTATAACTTTTGTGCTGGCAATCCAGGTAATGACTCAAAATTTTTCATTGGAGTCTGTGTTATATATATATATATAGAGTGAGAGAGAGAGAGAGAGAGAGAGCTCCTGGTTGCTAAGATAACAAAGCGTTGTCCTAGTTAAAGAAATTTGGTGTTGCCGAATTTCTTTGGGCTACTAATCTCCTTGAATTTATAGGGTTGATAGCAAAAAGTTCTGATCCTACTAAATGCATTTTGTCTATCCAAGTGTTCGTTATATTTACCTCTTGGTCTGCTATTCTGGTATATGGCTCCTCATGGAAGCCTAAAGGGAACTGCACCGTTTCCTTGTAACTTAAAAAGGAATGTGTCATGTGATTTTTCCGGAGAGATTTCAGAAAAGTAAATAATGATTGACCTAAATGTTGAATACATTGTAGAATTAATCTGGTGTTTATTACAATAGTTCAAATTTCATAATTTCAGACATTCTATTGAAAAACATGAGCAGAGGTGCTCTCTCAATTTTTAATGTTCTTTATTTTAAAGTAAGAACCTATGTTCCAACATTACATTTATCTATACCAACCTTAAGCGTCAGGATAGACCAATATTCCTTGTGTTAATGAAAGAGACGGCTTGAATTTCTTTTAACCCACTCGAGCACAATGTAATTGCCTAGTTTCACTGTACAGTTACCAAAAAAGAGAAGTACGTGTATAGCTTATCTCTGCCTCCCTTATATGCGCTTGTGTCTCTCTGTCTTTTAGGTGATCAGATAGTTTGCATCATGTGTTCTATACAAAAAAATATGCCTAGCTCATGTATATATGGCCAAATTGTTATTGGTTATTCATTCACCATTAGTTCTATGTTTAACAAAATGTCTCTCACAAGAAATCATGTTACTATGAAAGCTTTTATTTTTGTTGTAAAACTGCGAATCCAGCACTATTTTACATACATGATTAAAGCAATACCGTCAAGTTCCATGTGCTATTCGTGCTTGGTATACAAGGGACTCGAATCTTAATAGGTCTTGCATGGAAGGCTTGCTACTTATATGCACTATGGCTCATTTAGATCTTTCTGTCATGTAATTGGACTTTCTTTTCAATATAGGCCCTTTATAATTGTTGTCATGCTTTTTCCTTATTTCAATTTTTCAACATTGATATCAGCAATCATGGACCGCAAAATGAGTGGGGAGGACATTTCAACAAATGATATAGTTCAGGTGAGTAACTTTCTAGTTGACTGGTGTAAATATAATTGTTCATAGTTCTTGAAAATTAATTATTATATCTTGTACTTTATTGAGCATGAATTTGCTAGTTGTTAGTGGCAGGCACTTGCTTAAGGCACTTATTGGTGGTTATTTTTCTTTTAGTTATTTGGTGGACATGGGGAGATACAATATGCATTAGTATGGTACCACATTTTAGCTTAGAGAAATTCTTTCTTGAAAATACAAGAAGTTAGAAGGTGCTCAAAGCTACAATTGTGCTCAAAGCTAACTTCACTATGGAGCTATTATTTCTGCTGGAATATTGTATCATGTTAGGCACCATAGAATGCATTAGAGATAATTGAAACTCCCCTAAGTCGATGTGTTCTGAAACTGAAGCGAGTCAATACTTCCTCTCCTGTCTACTGCAGTTACGTCACATATGCAAAACATATGGAGTGAGGACCTTCATTACCACTGCAAATGCACGTGATTCACTTTATCGTGTTTCAATTAATTTTGTTTTGGACTACTGTGAGAGGTATGGTACATACAGTTTGCGTGTCTTTCTCACAATGAAAGACCTTAATCACCATGTTCTGTCTTCTTGGCATGTTTTTCTCGACATATTAGTAACCTGATTTGATCTTCTATAGCATGTCAAATGTATCCACCTCCATTCAGATTAATGGTGAGGATGTTCGGGAGTTTATTGCTGGGCTTGCTGATAACATTGGACTTGAGAGCGCTTATGCCGCAAGAATGGTATCTGCAGCTGTTGCTGCACGCACACGATCAAGAATCCTGCAGGCTTGGGTGCGTCATCTTTTTCTTGTTTGTGAGAGAATTTTTTTCTGTTTTCTAATATTTCCTTCCAAGGAGGATCGAACTTTAGATCGACGCACTGTTATTTTCTTCCTTTGAAAATCTGTAAGTGGGGCCAATTTCATTTACTTTGTTAAAGATCTTAAAGAAGACTTGGTTATACACACCATTATCTGGGTTGTTTTATCATTTCCCATATTCTAAAACTTTAATATTAGAAGATTTCTATGATGATTCTGTGTTTGTTTTGCCATTACATTATTGTCATCAAACTATTGGAGTTTGATTGTCTTATTATAGTTATCTTATTTCAGGCATTAGAAGTTCAAAATAAACATTCTGAAGCACTAGTTGAACTGTTCAAAGTGTGCGTTATTCACCGTATCTTCCCGCCTGCAGAGAATTCAGTACGTCTCTCTCTCTGGTTTGCTGTGCAAAGTTCTCCATTTGCCTGTCTCTATATTTTATTGAGGTTTTACACCGCGAATGTGTCATGTGGTTTTGTTCCAGGACTTTGCATTAGCTCTTATTCCTCTGCCCAAAAATATTGACGAGTAGTTAACACCAACTAATTTCTTATTGTAAATCCTTATGGAGTTTAAAGGTTCATGCTTTCAACTTACTTTTTCTTTTTCTGCAGTCCTGTTTGCATCTTTTGTCCAGAACTATTGTGGTTGATTGTAACATGAAAAATTTGAATGTGCTAATATAGGTTATCTGGCAAGCCATACTTTCTTCTAGCTTGCCAATAGTAATTTCTCAGTTTTCTTAAAATGATGTTGCTTGCTTTTCCATTATAATATGATATCTCTATCATTAGAGAAGCATGCTTTCTGTTTAATGCTGCTATGTGCTGCTTTCTGTTCAATGTTCTGTGACTATACGGGAGCTTAAAAGTAATTCATTTGGCTCTGTACAGAAGTCAAATCTTCTTTAAAATATTCGATCCAATATCTTCTTGTTATCTATTTTGCGAGGGAGCAAAAACAATTATTTTGATGGAATTTGAAGAACTCATCTTCACTTGAAAGAGAAATCAGGAGGAGTGTATGCAACACAACTTTATTTCTGTATAGGATCAATGACAAAAAGATAATGGTTACTTAAATGAAACCATAGACTGGGTCAAGTATGGACATGACTGTTCCTGACTGGTATTTTACCTTTATCTCTTTATTAAATTTTGATATCAGGCCATCAGGCTTCACACTGGACCTGGAAGCAAGATATGAATACTTGTGCTCTGACAAAGAAACCTATTATGGGGCTTCACTTTTCTGTAACTTGATTTGTATGTCTTTGTTGTTTCACAACCATAATACTCTTCGTTTTCCATACACTAATGAACTTGTCTAATGCGGTAGTGGGTCATTTAACATTACCACCTTTAAGTATTTATTCAAATATGTATAAAGTGCTCCTGCAAATTAGTCGACTCAGTAGTGCATTGTTAGTGGAGAATCCAGAGAGCTTATAGTAATGATACTTTTATTATGTGTTGCTACAGCCCGAGATGGAAATGGTTGCACGAGGCCTTGACAAGTCTTTAAGTGTAGAACAAAGAGAGTATATATTAAACTCTTTCATCGATGTTTGTGGAAAAGATATTGATCAAAGTCTGGTGGAAGCACTGGGTTTGGTATGTCATTCTCGATTTTGATCTTCATAACCTTGATGTTATGTGATATTTGTGCTCGATTTGTTCTTCAGCAGAAGTGAAGAATAAATTGGAATTTGTAAATGTACCTACGTTTTACATTTGTTATGGATATTTGAGTTTGCTTATGCTCAAGTTCCCACTTAGTTGAACTTTACATGAGAATGCCTTTTATCTTGAGGTTGAGATGGAAGCAAAATCTGTTGATGTTGAGAATGTCAGAGATCTGATTTTGATTTAGTTCCCAAATATAGGTTCCTATCTGTCAGTGATTAGGAGCTCATTTTAGCCATGATTTAAAGAAGGAAAGTTAGAAAATTAGTTTGTAATTACATTAGAAGTACTTTTTCCCTTCGCATTAGGAGCTCATTTTGTCAATAATCTAAAGAAGGAAAGTTGGAAAATTAGGCTGTAATTACTTAGTACTCTTTTTCCCTTTTCTGTTGTACAGTTAGTCCTACGACTATGATGTAAAATTAGACGCAAAATGTGAGTGCAAATAGTACTCTAACCCATCTCTATGTGGTACCGGAGCCTCAGAAAAACATAGCTGAGTTTCTGCATCAACCTCTACCATTGATAACACGGAAACCATACTTTTCAAATAACTTCAATACGGCTGAATGATGACAACTTATTGTGCTGATCTCAATTTGTGCGCGTGTGTATCTATGGGGGCGAGGAGAGAGGACTCTAATAGCTGATGCAACGGAGCTGCATCTATGGGGGATAGTCCCCTGTATGCCTATGCAACTTAGGATTCTGCAAATTCCGTGACTATGATGTGTCCAGTGGATTCCATGGAAGAGGAATTAAAACAAGTTTTTTCACATGTGCTATTTGACAGAAGGATCTTAAAATGTCAATAAGATGTATTCTAATTTAGGTACTGATCCCAAATATTTCAACTAATGTTGAAACTTGGTGAGATTAAAAAAGGATATTATTCTCTCACCATGCACCTCAATTAGCTGAAGCACATATGCCCAGACTTGGACTTTTAAAGGACTATGTGTGGAAATCCACCAAAGACTGAAACCACTTGTAATTGGTATTGTAGATGAGGTTGAATATGCCCCCTCTAATTGTTTAGTAAGGAGCACATCAATCATCTTCTTAAATTACTATAGTTTATCATCTGGTATCCTAGTGTTCCTTTTAGTGTTTCTGTCGCACATTTAGGTAGAAGCCTATTTGTTTATTTATTTATTTCACCACTCGCGCACCTAACACACAAGCACACACCCAACATACCCAAGGTTCGAACACGAGACCTCCATAGGAAAGTCTTGTGCCGGAAACCATTGGGCTGGCCCCTGGGGACAACGTAGAAGCCTATTTCTTTCTCCCTCTCTTTGGAATCAGCCCTTGAATAATAGATTCGGTGTTTCAGATTGTATAACTAGTTTTGTGTTGTATCCAACTTCACAAGATTTATAGTTAATCCAAGTAGCAAAAAATTTATACAATGCAGAATTCGTTCAAGTCTCGTGGAGCTTTCAACTACCTTTTCCTTTTGATTAGAGAACTCTTACCAATTTCTTGCTAGCTCTTTGGAATATTTTGTTTAGTAAAATGACATCTCTTCAAATGCACACAAGATTGACAAGAAAGAAACTGTTTGCTAAACTTGATGTAGGTTGCATGCTGAAACAGTCCAAGTGCAATATGTATAGTATCTTCTAGAAAGCAGTTCTTATCACTGTCTTGCTCTAAGTCTACCCAGTTATACTGCATTTTCAGTCTGCAATTGAAGGAATAGAGTATGATGATTGTATGAAATTTTGAACACCTATGACCTATGAGTTTACCAACACATTCCATTTGTGAGTGGATTGTGTTTCTTTCTGCTTAATTCAAAAATTGCTTGAATTTATTTGTGCAACAGTCAAATGTAAGCTTTACTTCCTGCCATGTTCGCACAGGGAGGAGCCAGATATGAACAGGGAAGTGGCCATGCATAAATGTAAGTATGCATATATAGAATGTAGTTGGAGCATTTTGCCAAGGATGTAAGATCATTTCAATTTTCGCATGTTCTGTTGTTTAATTATACTTAGCTTCCACTAATGATCCCTCATTTAGATCTTACTTTTATCTACTTCAAGTAAAATTGATACTTAATCAGTTTACTCAATATTACTGGGAGTGGAAACGACATGTGGATCAAGATGTACAAGTTGATTTTTCATTATGGTTTTGCATTTGACCTTGAAACGAGAAATATTATAAGTTTAATATTAGATAATTTCTTACAGATTCCACTGATAATAGAAGACTTTATGTACGAAAGTTACTTCCTGATCTGCAAAGTGAAACAAGCTTAAAATGATCAAACAAATTCCCTATAATCTCTCCTAATAATGAGTGATATATTGTTGTCTAAAAAGCTCCCTGTAATATTAATTTCAGAATGCATGATATATTGTTACCTAACAACTCTGATGATCATATCAGTTGGAAAATAATCTTTCTGAATCTCCAACACTTCCTCATGCTTTGGAAGAATGGATATTTATCATCCGAGCTTGGCTGAGGATGTATTAGATACCACGTTATCTTCATGTGATTTCAGATGGTAAATGCTCCCTATGGGGGATTAATACCTACCGTAATTCTTTCGAGCAAATTGGAATTTCTGTGTCTTCATGAAATAGTGTATATCATGCCAAGAGCTTGGGTTATTGATCAATTTTATGAGTACTTTGCTTTCTTCATTGACTATTTAACATTACCTAGTATAGATATATATGTCAGTCGATAACTAATAGTTTAATGCTCAAGTGATGATCTGCTCTTCCATATAAGTCGCCGTTTTTTTCCTGAATTTTATGGCCCAACAACTTTGGTTGCCTTGTATTACCTTGGTTTCAAGCTGCATAATTATATATCTATACCCACACTTATATACTTAGTACACATATTGCCCATTTGAGTACGACTTTAGTGGTTTAGTTTTATTGTCTATTTGCGTTCTTGAGGATCTATTGGAGTCTCAGAGATAAAAGGCTGTTATGTTGAGTATATGAAAAGCCTATTATTCTATGTTTCAGTAAGTTTGAGTTGGTTGCACACTGCTTGATTCTTCAAATCTGAGAGCTGTACGAAATACAATGAAAATATTGAGTTGCTGCAAAGGATAAGAGTTGTCTCTATTTTGTATCCCTCACCAAATGACAAGTACAATGTGTCCCATTTAAGTAGCATAGTTCTGACCATTAGATCGAAGATGTTCATTGTTTTGTAGGTAAGAGTTTTCAATGTGGCAACCATACAAGGACATGGGAAGGTTAGAATATTTTCCCTCATCCCAGGTGGAGACCCAATATTTGTGCCTCGATATTCCTCTTTTCGTGAATTATGTGTATCTTGCCTCGTATATTTTCTACAGAATGGGTTTATTGTCTTCCACGAATCTGAAAACTATCAGAGCCTCTTAAGTGAGATTTTTGCTGCCTGTCGTTACCTGCAAGTTATTGCCTGTCAGAGACTCAGAGCATTATAGTCAGTATTTAATACTTAAGAAGAAATATTATTGTCCTTGTAGTTATGAGCAAATTAGTGTGTGAGAGGTGTAAGTGGGCATTGTTTCCCTTTCTTTTGTGCCGAAAATAAATTATATGATTCTGTTGTACAGGTCGAGCGACAATTATTTATTAAATCTTTTTTGATTTGTTAGTAATAGGATGGCTCAAAACTGGCACAAAATCTGATATCTTTTGAGTGAGGATTTTATTTATTAGTGTTTTACGGTTGTTTTGCCCGTTAATCCTGTACATCTATTTTTGGCTTAAGGTTTCGGATGAGGAATTGAAAAAAAAAAAAAAAAAAAGAAAACTTGTGAGTATAACAACAAAAACTCTACTTTGTTCTGTAGTCCAGTGCTATTCCACAGAAATGATTTGTTCTTGCCATTTTCTCATGCTTTCTTCACTAATATTTATTACTTCATTGTGTTTTCCCAAGTGATAAGACATATTAGTACCCCTATATTTTCTGCCTTTTGCTTATTATTTAGTAGTATTTTAGGATTTTCTTTTCTTTCCTTGTCCTTGTCACTACCTTTCTACCCCAAACAGGTTCGTTATACAAATAACTCATCACATATATGCATACACTTCTATATCTTCTTGCATTTATTTTTCTCCTAGTTTTCTCTTCACGTTGTTTGTGAGTTCGGGGGACTGAAAGTCCTTATATTTTGTTTTATTTAAGATTATACTTATCATGTCGTTAGATTGGTTGAGATTTGAGTGCCTGAATCCCCCTATGTTATATGAATTTAATTCACAATATGTATTTATGAGAGATTTCTCTCTCCCCCTCGAGAAAACCGTTTGCATTCATTACCTCCTTATAACAAACGATGAAGAGAAGGACAAATGAAAGGGAGAAAAATAATGTAAATCGAATAAGTATGTAAAATACTTGATTGTTCTCTTGCAAATGTAATTTTCTCTGCTCATGTTTCTCTCTTTGTTTATTTCCTTCAGGTAAGCACCTTTTATGGAAAATTTTAATTCAGATCATATTTGGTCGGATCTGAATAAATTATAAGATAAATATAATATATTTGTTGTGTGATTGATATCAGTTCAGGGTGAGTAACAATCATATGACAAGTATATTATTGATTACTTTGATTCGACCAAATATAATTCGATTCAATCAAACGTAATTTAGATGACAATTTTCCCAAATATTATTATGAACATCCATGCGGCAAGCATTGTTATTATCTTAATGAAGTGTTCAGATTATTTACTTATTACTAGATCTAGTCCATCAATTTGACAAAGACTAAGGAAAAATTGATCTCTTGATTTTCGATAGGACTAGTAAGGTGCACGCGTGGGCAGTTAACATTTATTTTACTTATTTTTATTTTTTAATGATACTTATAAAAATTATAAACATGTTACAATTTTGAGTTGTTTTGAAAAATATTAAGTATTAATAATATTTTTTTAAGTACTAATGTAATAAAGGGATAATTACAATTTCCCTGAGAATTAGTGTAATTATATTGGATACTTTGTTTGAGAAATTATATTTAGCACTGTCGATGTTTGTTTCTATCTTATAAATAAGTTTTTTCGTCAGTTAAAATTCACCGAATTTGTTAATATTAATACAAAAATAAAAAATAATATATATTAACCCCTGATTGATTTATTATTGATTTGTTGTGGTTGAATAACTTTTTTTATAATCAAATTATCCTTATATGTTTTTATGCGTTAATGTATTTGAAGAGGTGTATTTTCATCAGACCATGTAGGCAGCACCCTCCAAAGGAATTTTTGACGAGGCCCACACCATTCTTGCAGCCGAGCATGTAACCAGAAGATGTTGTAAAGACTTTACTGCATCAGCACAGAGAATGCAAAGCATTGTCTCCATAGAAGCAACCTGACCTTTGGCTTTGGACGCACAGGAATGCCCCAAAGTGAACGCCAAAACTGCCTAGCTAGTGTCTGCAGATATATTCGGATATGTGTAGGAGGCACGCCTAACTCATCCTTTTAATCTGTCCGCATGTTGGTTTTGACTTCATTCTCCCTTTTTCACTTCCTCAATCCATTGGCTAATGCTGCAATACGGCATTTGATTAGGAGCATTTTACCAACAAAAAATACCAAAATACCACTTGAAATTATAATAAGATGTACTCATATCATAAGAGCTCTACAAAAATCTGCAATCTGCCATAATGGTCTTTGAGCACCGACTTTTTCCTACTGAAATAATATCAATATCTCATTAAAATCTTTGGCGTCGAGCCCATAGGTATTCAATTGATTACTCAGTGTAGTCAATTTATCCCATACCCATTCCCTCTTAGTCGCCTCGGCCTCCCCATAAAACCCTGTAAACCTCCTATTAGCCACTTGGTCTACGGAAAAAATATCCATATCAATGTGATGGATAGAAAATGAGCACAATTGAGCTACAATATCCTTCTACCAAAACAACTATAAAGCCCCTAACCACCTTAGAACTGGTGCAAATATGCCAAATAAATCTAGTCTCTATCGAATAACTTCGAACCTCCTTTTTTAAGAACGAACAAAAATACCACTTGGGAATGGTGTTTCTGGATGAGGTCCCTGAGCTGTTGAAGCCATCCCCATTCTTCGACAGTTCTATTCCAATAGCCTTACAGTGATCAACGGGGTTGCACCACAGCTGTAGCCACTCCAAAAAAGCTTAGCTTGGCCTCAACGGGGGCAACTCACTTCTCACCGGTCCCTCCTTCTGTTTCCTTGCTATCGGGCCCTACCCTAACCTTTTTAGATGAGCTTTGACGGATGGGCTTATTTTCGTGCCTATTTTCGTTGTCTTTTCCTCGTCTTCTCTTGCGAGATTAATTATCTTTAATTCCTTAATGGCTTCAACTCTCCTCTCTCTGAACTTCTTTCAAAATGGATCCTAGGAGGTCGTGTCCAATATCTACCATCATCCTTTTTTCTTTCTCATCGGATGCTCTCCCATCTAGCTTATCTCGTGATCTTTTTGAAGTGTTTGCGTAGTATTTGTTCATCTCGTATGGCCTCCTCACGCCATTAGAAGTGGGGAGCTTTATTTTCATGTGGAAGCTGGAGGCTATAGCTTGGAAGAGGTTTAAACTGGTCTCCCCAAGATGATATTGTAGGTAGATAAAACTTTAACCACTAGAAACTTAACCATTTTTGTGGACAAATTCGGGTAAGAGTTGAGAGACAATGTCACTTCCCCCCAAAAAAAAAGTGAAAAAAAGAACTTTTAGCAATTCCTTCAAGAGACATACATGGCTTTGAGTGATGGTGGTGGAATTGGTTGTTTGGGTTGAGAATTGTTGTGTCCATAGCTGAAATTGGGGTCATCCTGTTATTCTTTTATTCAGGACTTCACATAATTGAATACAAAACACAATTCCACATATTACTTACAAATATTTGGAGCTCAAGAAGCAGGAAACAACTTTTCAAGAAATTACCTTCACTTTTCATTTCATATGATGATGGATCCCCAAGTGACTGCAAAGAGGTTGTTGACTTGATTCATGGTTTTGTCTTCAAATTTCACTCAATAGCTCAACCAAGTCCAAAGCTAGATTTTGTATGGAAGAGGTTGAAGTTGATTCCTCTTTAGGACACTACTTGTTTTCTCATCCTTGTCTTCGGGTTGTTTTTTTAATTTTAGGATTAAATTAAAGTTCACGCATGCGAGAAGATCAAGGCATGAAAAATAGACCGAGTAACCAAATTAATTGACAAGAAGAAATAAATCTAAGGATACCAATCTCTAGCACCGTCACCAAAATTTGATGGGCGTTGAGTCCATCAAACTAATTTCTTAGCTACTCCCAAGTTTTGTCATTTTCTGCAAAAATATATATAAATTTATTTTTTTATATACATTGCCCTCCAAAACTTTTTGCTCAGGAATCCGTCACTGCTACTCCCTAACGCATAGAAAGTGATGAGTAGGGTGGGTCCAACCCACAGAAATTATTATTATTGTTATTATTTAAACGAAAGTGTTACAATTATTATTTATTAAATAAATCGATTACAATTATTAATATCAAATATTTGTATCTAACAACAATTGATAACTATAACGATTATATACTAATAATCAATATCAGATAACTATATCTAATCAATATCTACTATTAAAGTTGAATAACATTCAATATATTAATGAAGTTCGAACCCATAATCTTAAAATTATGAGGCTTCAACTTCACCAATTAAACTAGGTCTCCCCTACAACAAGATTCGATAACTTGCACTCCTTACTGTCCTATAACCAAAACAAGCTTTTTGGTTAGTTCCTCCGCCGACAAACAAACATTAAACAAACTCTTAAAATTTAATCTGTAAATAGCATTAGATCTTATAGGACAACCAATTGTAGCTAACAAACTCACATGTGAGCGTGTTTCGCTAAATCTTTTTAAAACAACTTATAATTTTCTATATTTTATAAAATATTTTAGAAATTTATAAGACGTTTGATTTTAAAAAAAATAAAATTTTAAAGTGTTTGGATAACATAAAATGTTAAAATTTATAAAAAAAAATTATATGTTATCAGATATTAGGGTGTTTGGCGTAATAAGATATTTTTATTGAGAAAATGATTAAAAAAGATAAAGTATTATTAAAATCAAATAAATTGTTATTTCTTGACATATTTTGCATATAAATATGTTTAAAATACTTTCATAAATAGTAATCATTAGTTTACTCCAAAATTTTAATAGATATTTTTTTTTAGGGAAAAAGAAAATTTTCGTGCTATAACTTTGGTCTGAATCCATTTTGGTTCTTTATTTTTGGCAATATTAAATTTAGTTTTTTATCAATCAATTTTGTGGAGATTTGATCCTTTAGCCTAATTATGATTCTTTTGCCCTTTCGATGATAAAGGTTAATAGTCCATCCCAATGCTCTAAATTTTATATAAAAAAAATATTTTTTCAATAAACTTAGACTCTTATACTATTCTAGGCGTGCATTAGCTACAAGATGCAAAATAAAATGATATATATGGACTAAAGTTGCTGTTGAAAAGTTACGTAAGGGTAAAATTGTCTGAAATTTTGTTAAAAGACTAAAATTAAATAATTTTAAAAGTTATCAGATTAAAACTAAATCAGGTAAATTTAAATAACTAAAATTGATGGCAGATAAACGTAAAGGACAAACAAATAATTTTTCCTTTTTTATTAAAAAATAATTAATTATTATCTAAATTTTTGAATAAAAATAATATATATGTACATTCATACTAGTTGAATATTAACTTACATATATAATTAATAATCTCTTTTATTAATGTAATGACAATTTCTAATTGTATACTTTATAATGTCTTGAATTTATATTTTTTAAATAAGTACTAATTGTTATTGCGCGCTGTCCCCGTGAGCATATAAAAAAATCACTGTGTGAGATGAAGAGAAAGTATTAAAACTATGTGGGATTAAAATAAATTATAATTGAGAATTTATTAAAAATATAAAAATTTGTGAACAAAAGATATAGAGAAAGTGAGAAAATAAATTATAATGATAGATTTATTAAAAATATGAAAGTTTGTGGGGAAAAGAGAACACGGAGTGTGAGAGAGAAATATGGAGTAGTGGGCTGAGAGGAAAAAAAATATAATTATATAATTATTAAAAAATATTAAAATTACTATTTTGACCAGTTTTTTTCAATGGATGAAAAGAATTAAAGGGTAAATTTGAATATTCAAAAATTAGTACGACAAAAGAGTTTTTTTCTTTTATAATAGCATAGATGAGAAAAGATTGGATGAAATATGACATTATTAAGCAATAAATCGAATCAGTCAGTGTGACAAAAAATAATAAAATAAATTATAACAAAATCACATAAAAGAATATAAATACCCATACAATAAAATTGGAAGAATTAAAAGGATAAATTATATATCCACAGTTCCTGAGCTTATGCCAAAATATACAAATAACCCCTATTTTTTGCAATATTACAACTATATCACTGTGGTTATAATTGTAATCACGACTGAACTCTTTATTCATATGCAAAACTTACACAAATATCCACTCAAAAATATTATACTAACACCCGTTAAGGGGTGTGACTGTAATTTTGTAAAATACAGTTTAAGGAATGTTAATATAATTTACCCTAATTAACATGTAGTTTGCAATTGCAGCCACCTATACATACAAAACATATATACATATATATATGATATGTGTATGTATAGGCGTCGGTGGAGCAGAACATAAGGTGGTGTGGGGTCCATCTCCCTACCTTCCATGGTTGCTTGATTCCAAATCCAGCCTGTTTCCTCTTAAACTTCGAACACATTATGTCCCATCTACCATGATCTCCACCGTCCATTATATTCCCCTCAGATCTCAGCAATATGACATCAAATTTGCCTGCTTCATTAACTGATATTTAAATTGTCAAATCTGCCCTTCAATTTTTGGTTGGTGTAAATTAATTGAATGCTCCCTCCTACCCCACAAAAAACATATCATAATTTTCATTTTTTGATGTTTTCTAAAATTCAATAAAAAATTATAATAAATTAACAAATTAGCAGTCTAAATTTCATCTTAGAATGAAATTTTTAATTAAAATATTTTAGAATTTATACAATTATTAGCTTTTATAAGATTGGTAAGAACAAAATAAACATGCTTAGTTTTGTTATTTATTTTTGGAGAATAATCAATTAATTACATGACAGACTTATACTATTTTAGTAATTAAGAAGGGAAAAATTGGTGTCCTCTGACAAAATTGATCTGTCAATTAATCACCATTCACATTGACAGAACATGTGTCTCGATATGTATTATTTATGTATGTATTTTTTAAATTATAGTATATTATTTTGCATTTTTCTTAAACTTCTCGTTCGAATTACATTAGAAGAAAACTTATTATTCCATTTTGCGCAACGCTTACACACACTGAGTGTATTTGAAATTACTGATAAAATATAAATATTGAACTCGAAATTAAATAAAAGTTCAAATCAAGAAAATCCAAGGGCAATTATGGTATTTAAAAAATACAAGGTTATTTTTTGAAATCATAAAGAAAAAGAAAAAGAGGTGTGTCTGTGCGTAATCATATTGATTGATGAGAGAGATAGCTGATCTAACTCTCTCTGCCTTTCACAAGCCTCTTTGCGTTGCTTCAAAAGGAAATTGATTTTCCAACCACAAATCTGAAGCAAGAATCGGTTTCACAAGGTACATTTCTGTTCTACCTTCACTTTCTTGAGTTTTAATTTGAGTATTAAAGCCATCCCTTTGCCGTTCTACTCCGCCATTGCCAGTTCACCTTAGTTCTTGAGCTCGAATATCCACTTGGGTTGCTCACATTTTTGTTTGTTTTCAGAGAAATGGCGGCGAATTTCAACATGGGTTTTGCGATCTCAGTTGTAATAATCGCGGCGGTGGCCGGTGTATGGGTGGTTGCTGCCCAGTCGTCGAAGGAGATAATTGTGAAGACGGTGAAGGGACAGAAGGTGTGTGACCAGGGTTGGGAGTGTAAAGGATTTTCCAAGTTTTGTTGCAACCAGACGATTTCGGATTTCTTCCAGACCTACCAGTTTGAGAATCTCTTCGCCAAGAGGAATACTCCAGTGGCTCATGCCGTCGGGTTCTGGGATTACAAGTCCTTCATTACTGCTGCCGCCAAATATCAGCCACTTGGGTTTGGCACCACCGGCGGTAAGCTGACTCAGATGAAGGAAATCGCCGCCTTTTTCGGCCATGTCGGTGCCAAGACTTCCTGTGAGTATTTATTAAATTTGTACTTTTTCCTTTTTCGTTCATTTCAGTCTTATATCTGATTGTTTTCATTTTTTTTTCATTTGGGATTGCTGATTTTTGTGAATGTTTCTTTTCTTAAGTTGCAGTTTTATTTGGTGATTTTGTTTTTCTTGTTTGCAAATTGTGATGCTTGCTCTTAATTGAGAAAACTATGAAATATCAAGTCATTTGCACTTGCTAATTGTGCAAACATCTATATCTGCATGCCCGTAGTCAATCTTTTGAGGCTTGGTTCTCATTCAATGATGGTTTCCAGATGTTGGTTACCAGGATTCGGTGCGCATGATTGCTGAAGTTGGAGTGTGTAATGCCTGCGAGTTGTACATGATGCATTTTTATGGTTGTCATCAGATTCACTAGTATTATCTCAAATGTGAATACAAATTGACTGTTGGGGAAATCTTCTGATGATTTGAGAAAATCTTTTATTTATTTGTCAGCATGTCTTCCTAGCAAGCTATGACTGCGAGTTGCTAGCACTGTTCTATGTTTGAACTTTGAACCAATCTTTTCTGAAGTATCCTCTATCTATCTTTAAGCTAGTAGAATTCATGATCCATAAATTTCATTGGGAACTGCTTGATGTAATGGCTGATGTTGTTCTTTCTTGGGATGGGAGATGTATAACATTGACAAATTGTGTTTTGAGTTAATAGATCCAACTTCCAAGATGCATTTGGGTGACTAGATATATACTAGCATTACATATCTGATAGGTGAATACAGACAAATGTTCTGATGAGATCCTTTTACGATTTCCTGGAGTTGCACTGGAGTTTGGTGTATGAATATCTGTTGGTTGAATTGTCTATCTCCAGCTCGCTTTTCTTGTTCACTAATTGATGAACAATTTTGTGATCCAGGTGGTTATGGGGTGGCCACCGGTGGACCACTGGCATGGGGTCTGTGCTATAACAAGGAAATGAGTCCCAGCCAAGATTATTGTGATGAGTACTACAAATACGACTATCCATGTGCTCCTGGAGCTCAGTACTATGGCCGTGGTGCTATACCAATTTACTGGTACTGAATCTTCTACGCTTGCTTGGCATTACCATTTTTTCCTGTATTATGGAATTTCCAGTTATTCCTAGATAATCTTAATTGATGCTTTTGTTATGGGAATAACTAGTGCTAGTTTATGTGTAAGTTGTATTCTGACAGTATTATCCACTGAGGCCTTCTTTGGAGATAAGGGGAATGTAATCAATTTTATTTTCATGCTTATGATTGATAGCTGTAGTTAGAGTTAGGATGCTTACATCTAAGTTAGAATTATCTTAGCAAGCATCATTCTAAATTTTGCCACTCCCCTAACATTCTACTCGCGTGGCCTCTATGTTTCTACTTTGTACAAACTTTGGTAGCATCCTGTCAAATATAAGAATGTTTTTATTAACTTGAAACTGTTCCAGGAACTATAACTATGGAGCCGTAGGTGAAGGCCTCAAGGAAGATTTGCTAAACCATCCTGAATACATTGAACAAAATGCCACCCTGGCCTTCCAGGCAGCGATGTGGAGGTGGATGACACCTGTCAAGAAAGGACAACCTTCAGCTCATGATGCCTTTGTCGGAAACTGGAAGCCCACCAAGAACGACACCCTGGCCAAACGATTTCCTGGATTTGGAACCACAATGAACATTTTGTATGGGGATAATGTTTGTGGTCAAGGTGATGTTGATTCCATGAACGTCATCATTTCTCATTACCAGTATTACCTTGATTTGATGGGTGTTGGTCGGGAGGAGGCAGGACCCCATGAAGTACTCACCTGTGCTGAACAGGCTGCTTTTAATCCGTCCTATAAATCCTCTTCTTGAACTATAAACAGGACCAAGTAAGCCTTATCTTGTTGCTGCATTGTTGATCTATTAAAGAACCATGTAATAAGAGGATCAAGATTTGCCTTATTGTGCTGGCCCCTGTTATTGTGTGATTATCGTTTAGAGGGTGAATCGTAATATGTGAGAGTTGGTGATGCTCTAGTTGTCTGTTATACAGGTTTTGAAAATTCAAGTTGTTTCTATAGTTAGTGTATATGAAGTTGCAAGATTGTCTATTCTAATCTGCTTTGTAAGTTTATACTGGAAAGACCATTTATGTTCGACTTTTCTGCTTCATGACTTTGTTCTTTACGTATCTTAGTGGAATTTTATGAGGGAGAGAGTGACTAGCATTGTGTAGGGTCACAAAATCATGCATGATCATATTTAGAAAAGTAATACATTATCTATTTATAGAGGAGAAACATATAGGATCGTATCTCAAAAGTTGCTAATTTTGTATGAGGTTGTGTTTCAGCAATTGAAATTCTATGAGTTGGACATCTTGGAAATGGAAAACTCATATTTATAAGAGTTTTCGTGTTAGAATATGTATGAATCCAAACTGAACCTGAGGCCTTGTCTGACACACCGACTAGTTCCTAGCTATGCGGGTCAATCGGGTTCTGATCGAATCCAATTAAAAATACGTGAATTCTTGCCTTGTTTAATTATGTTATTGGGGATTGGGGGTGAATAATCTCTATATTATTAAATCAATAACTATGAACATGGATTCCAAAAATCAACAAAATATACATCACCTTTTGCTCAACTTACAATTCAAAGGCATCTAATCTATAACCCCTCACATCTACAAACACAAATGTGTCAATTTCTCATTCTTGAGCTATACACTTATTCACTATCCTACATCCCAATAGTTCCAAGGAGCTAAACTAGTAAAAAAGACGATCCAATACGCATTCCCGCGTCGGATATAAGCAGCAAAAGCATCCTCAACTGTTCTATGCAGCAGTCGTAGTTTATATATTTTTGGTATTTTCACAAATGTGAAGAGACAGTTCTTCAGTGGGCAAAGATTCTCAGATGGTTTCCTCTTCCCATTGCATCCACGGCATCTGTGCATATAGAAAAGTAACCTCCATCAAAGTTGACACGATCAGAATAAGACACCGAGAGGCAAACTAAGACATGTGCAGATCAGGTCGTCCCCCACCATTTACACCAATACACAAGTGAAAGACGTTCCGAGGAACCTTTTACGGGGGAAAACTGAGATTAGCCAGTCTATATGTCGGGAATGAGTGAGATCAAGATTGATTAATCACTTCCGCATGTTACATGCAATTGAGCTATGATATACTAAATTTAACAAGAAACATGATTGAAGATGGAAGACGAGCGGACACAAAAAGCCAATGATAAAGACCTTTTTCATAGTTTGTCTCATCAACTAAGATTTCAGTCTAAAGAATGATATTCAGAGAGGTGGCGTTGCCGTAGTAAAGACAGGCTAAACTAAATACATATTCAGGAAAAGGAAAATAAGGCAGAGGAAGAAAATGATGGAAGAAGTTGGCACAATTGTAGAAAGACCTTTACTTAGAGCTAATATGCAACATCTCTGTAGACGGAACGATGAATCTCTTCACATTTAGAGCTGGTAGTTAAACAAACATCATGAAGACAAAAGGGACACCTTCACAGGTAATCCAACCTGGACCACAAGAAAAACATGAGATACAAGTGCAGAGGAAATACAAGTTTCGATTTACTTGATATATTTTAGTTTCACCTTCTTAGATGCATTTCAAAGCTTTTAACATGAAGGAACATCACAGAAAAGCATCTTGTTGTTATTCATTTCACTTCCGTTCATACGTGGTGCTAAATATGATAGAATATATCTTTCTAAATGGCAAGGGGAAGCCAATGAGGTGAAGGATACAAGTAAACTTTTAACAGCAAAAGGCATAGAGCAAAGAACTTTCGGCACAAGGGTAAAACCACTAAGGTATGGACCTCTTTAAAAACTTAATCTAACCGGAATCATTTAATCACATGAGTCATTAACACGAGGATAAAGCCTTTTAGGTCCAGAAGGACAATCTCATTAAATGAAACAAACAGGAAAGGTAAAGAAACAACGAAACATGTTTAACCTCAAATGGTTATCCAAAATTTGAAGCAGTTGCAAAACAATCCGATCTGATTTAGATTGCGTCGAGACATTCCACCTCCCCTCCATTCTATAGCCCCTTAGATTTAAACTTCCATCTATATTACTAATAACTTAAATCTGAACCAACATGAAATATCAGAACAACAACATTTACACCATAAACGCAGACAACGGAAGTTGGAAATGCACGATCAATTTATACGACAACAACAAGGCAGGATAACATTGATAAACAAGAAATGAGATTTGAAAACACAAACCACCCAAGAAATCATACATATGGCATGCACTTAACACAATGCATATCAAGATATATCAAATTACACGCAATTGCAATGACAAGAACGGGCTAGAAGCAGAAAATATGATCTTCTTGAATTCAGCCGAACAAAATAACAAAAGGGCTATACGCAGAAAGTAGAAAAAAATTCATTACCCAAATTAGCAGATTTCTGGAAGCGGGACCTCGGATCAAACTCGAAACCCGGGACCCTCTGCTTCTGATGAATGTTAACAGAATTCACCAGCCCATCGTACTCTTGCGCCACGAACGCCCCAAGCCCGCTATACACCTCAGCCCACTTCTTCTTCTGATCTTCCAAATCCTTGAACCTCAGAGCCTCCATCTCCTTCCTCGAATACTCCACAACCAATCTCTTCTTCCCTTTCTTGTCAAGCGAGGCCTGAGTCTCAACGCGTCCGTTCAAAGCTTCCTTCTTTCTCCTAGCTTTCCCTCCCCTACGTTTAGGCTTCTTCTCCTTTTCACTTTCTTGACCATTCCTGCCAATCCTCCCATTCCCAACAAGGGAAGGATCGATCAATGCAGTATCGTCGATAACTTGAATGTTGAGCCCACATTGGACCTGCCCGTCGTCCTGGTTCTTGGCAGTTTCTTGAATTTCTGGGACGCCCATTTTCCGCTTGTTGGCGAAGATGGATTCTTGAATGGCGACGAACTGGGCGTCATCTTGGACAGGAACGATGACGCTGTGCTTGGCAATGGTAGATTGCATCAAGCTTGCGATGACGACGAGAGGAGAGCGTACAGACATTATCATGAAGCGCGAGAGCAAGAAACCGTGGAAATGGTATTTGATTATTCTTTTTCCCTATAAATGAATTTAATTAATCTGATATATTTGTTCGATCAGTAATTTAAGGTAAAAATTTGGGTTGCTTGTAAATTGACGGACCAAATAAACCCAAATATTAATTCAGTGAATAATTTATTTTTCACCGCTGTTCAATTTTTCTTACTGAATTTCATCATCTATACATACTTGTATTTGCATAATTACTTTTTTTATTTTATTTTTTTCGTTACTAATGCCAAGAAAGTATAAATTAAAAAAATAGAAATACCAAAAAATATAAATAAAAGAAAAAAAAACGTTATTTTGGTTACTAAAATCTTGAATTATAAATCATTGGTTATTTTAGAGAAATTTGAGGAAAATACGGTTCTATTTGTGCGAAATCTATATGTGGATCTCATATACGGATGGTGGTAGTTCTCTTTGGACCTTAGATCTCGAACTAGTAGTTGAAGTATATTCGATGTATATGTATAATTTTAAATTTTTTATTATATTAATTTAATTAAAAAAAGATAACTAATCAAATTTTATAAAATAAAGAGTTAAATATACTTTATCCCCCTTGATTTCTTGAGGCAACATTCATCCTCTTAAACAAATAAGTATAATACTTACTCTCTACAGTTAAATATTTTAACAAGATTGCCTTTATATTATAAATATATATATATATATATATATGCAAGACAACGAGTTTTTTAACATTTTGCATCTTAAAACTGAATTAAAATTTTCTTAATTGAAAATAAATATATTTTAATTACAATAAAGTAAAATGTAACTAGTAGTTAAATGTTAAAATTTTATTGACTAAAATTAAGTAATAAATAAATACACAAATATATATATATATATATATATAAAGTTATTATTAGTTTGATAATAAAATTAGGTAATGACTATTTAATTTTAAAATAAAAATGAGTAACTCCATAAGTAATAAAAATGCCCTCAATTCAACAGTATAAAAAGGTGAAGCATTTTTTTCTTGCATTAATTTGCTTATTGTTTACAACAATAAACAATTACCCAAATAAATTGGAAAAAGATTATTATTATTATTAAAGTTGCAATGTCTAGTAATAGAAGGTGTAGTTAGAAAATTTCTTGCTTCTCATATTATTTAAGTGGTTTTTATGGTGCGGAATGTGAATATTAAAAGACTCCCGAAAGGAAATTCATAGGTTGTGCAAATTGGAATATAACTACTTTTTTTGGTGGTTTATATGCTGAATATTTTGTAATTTTTAAACGTAATTTGCGTTTGTTAGTCTTTTTGCTAAATTTATAGTATTAAGTGTCATTTTGGGATTTGAGTAATAGTTGAAGGATGGGGTACGCAAATATAATTAACATAAGAGATGGTTAGTTGTGGATGAAAAAGTATAAATAAGGGTATATTTTAGTGTATGTACATTTTGTTTACCAAAAGTAGGCGTCAGTCTTAATATGTTGTCACCAACAGTAGCGAATGCAAACCAAAAGCAATATTTCTAAACCACATGTTGAGTATGTGACAAGAAAAAACCTGACAACTTCATGTTAAGGTGTGATTACATTACAAATGCCCATACTTCATTAATTTTTGTTCCAATTTATATGAATTTACTACTTTATCATAAGAGTTTTATTTTGTCATAATTACGAGTTTTATAGTTCTAACAATAATTATTATTATGATAGAAAATTATGCATAAATTTGTTATTAAAAATAAAAATTAGTACCGCATCTATAGTAACTTATCTGGCCAGAGAGGAATACTTAGAAAACATTAATTAGAATATTAAGCTGTTCGAGCAATAGTTTCCCAAGCTGAAGTCCATGCAATACCATATAATCATCAATTCGAACAATAAAAAATGAAAAAGAAACAAAGAATCAATCTCTCTTTTATGTTCAAGAACTGAAAGCACAATTCTTTTGCCTAAGCAAAATAATCCATCCAAAGCCCAGTCATGATTTTGTAAGGCATAACTACAAACAAGAGAAAAGGAATCACGACAGCAATCCAACCATGTCTGAAATTCAGAGAATGGAAATAGAAACTGCTTAGTCATGCAGGTGATCAATGCAATTTATACCAAGACCCGAACTGTGCAAACTCAGAAAAACAAACACGACCAGCAAATGATATTATTGGGGACTAAGTCTCCGGAGCTGGGACAGTCGACTTCAAGAGAGGCTGCAGAGCCTTCACGACAATACTCATATTTGGGCGGAACTCAGCTTCATACTGCACGCACAATGCTGCAACAGCTGCCAGCTGGATGACCAAAATATATTAGATACTGAACTTGTTTCTTCCTTTCAATTCAAAGATGCACACAGCACACACACATGCAGAGAGAAAGAGAGAACCTTGGCAACCCCTTTTGGCGGATACTCTCCCTTAAGCTTTGGATCAACACATTGTTTGACTTTGTCCTCACTCAATCTTGGAGTGGCCTAAATATAGAAGATATGGTTCAACTACAAGATTTATCTGATAACACGCACTAGAAGCAACGGGGGAAAATGGGATTTCAGGAAACAACAGAAATAAGAATGAGAACTTGACAGAGTAGGCAGCGCAAAAGGCTCACCCAAGTGACAAGACTCTGCTGTCCACGAGGCATGGTATGATCAACAGGCTTCCTTCCAGTAAGAAGCTCAAGAAGAACAACGCCAAAGCTATAAACATCACTCTTCTGTGTCAATTGTCCTGTCATTGCATATCTGCAGCAAATATTCAGTGTACAATTAAGTGAAGATTCCTCATAAAATGAAATAAATGAACAGCATGAATATTCACCGTGATCCATAACAGGCCCAGGGGATTTCATCTAATTGATCGATGTATACTAGAACAGAACTAGGAAATTGTTAGGAGGGTTAACATGGGCTATGCCAGATTCTAGTAGAAATTGCATGAAATCTTTGGCAAAAAAGAGCATGAGCTGTTCCAACCCAATTTTTAGAAGAACACTTAAGTTCTTGTAAACCAAACACCAAAACAGTTCGTATAAGTTAATAGAGTAATCTGCATGGTTCCATATTAAAAATGCCATTTTAAACTCTGTTAGAATGTCAAAGAAGGCTCTACCTTATGCACAATTGCTCTCTCGGCCCAAGTCCTAGATCAACTTCTATAACTCCCTTCCAATTCATTACTTCCATTTCCATCTCCTTTTCATGGCATCACAAAATCTCCTAGTGGAACTTCTCCTCAAACTATATCAATTGATGTGACACCAATCATTTCAACCACTACTTTTACAGGCATATAAAACATATTTTCCAACTCAAAAAGACCAGTTATAGAGTCAAACAAGACAATTTTGTGGTGAGAGAATAATTTTTGGACGAACTAACAAAATAAGGGATGCTTTTATCAATTTATCCATATGATTGATCAAGAAGCAGAGTTATTGTAAAACGCAACACAAAAATTCTCACAGCCTCTCTTTTCCTTTCCTCTTAAACCCATATTCCATAAAACAGAAAAAAGAAACAAAACTGGAGTTAAAAAGTTTGAGCGCCTGATCTATAAGTACCCAGTAAACTATATGAGGACAAAACATGAAATAATTTAAATAAGATCCACAACCGACACACTATAATGAGAATCTACAGCGAACTGAAGATGATGCATTCAAAAGGTTACTTAAGTCTCCAGGGAGTGAACACCCTGGCAATTGGTGGAAGAACATAACGTTGATAACCATATTATTGCAAGATTCAAACCATGATGCACATTTCTAGTTCACAGGAAAATTTCGACCTGCTAATTGTGGAATTATTCTGGTAAGGATTTCTGCAATATAGTATCCACTGATTGAAAGATCTTGATAATTACTTCCCTTGCTGGTGCTTAAACCTTATTGGCAGCAATATTTCCAGCTAGCTTCCACATCATTATATAACAACAATAACAATTCCTAGGTGGGGAGAGAAAACCATTCGGTGGTTACTGGAACTGTCCATAGCTTATATTGTGGCCTATACATCGCTAGTTACGAGAACAAATGCCTTTTCATTCAGAGTCCAATCGTGGCTATTTAATTGCTTATACTCTTAGTTATTATCATGAGCTATTTCCAGAAACTACATATCCTAATGAATATTTGACGATGACACAACCAAAGATAGTGATTCCGCAATAAAAGTTCGTCTGCATAACATGAGCTATGAGAGATGTTCGTGCAGTATCTTGACTCAAATCATGAACTGAAATCTCCTTATCTATCAAGATTCATCAAATTTAATTTCGAACATATCTTCTGCAAAGACATGCATACAGGCAGAATCTTCCAATGAGGAAACACAGGCTGAGAGAACATACTCTGGCGCATGATAACCAAAGGTTCCCAGAACTCGAGTAGAATGCAGGCGAGCAGCCATGTCAGGAGCCTGATTTGAAAGGTTGAAATCCGCAATCTTGGCTTTGTAGTCTTCAAAGAGAAGTACATTGCTGGATCTGATATCTCTGTGGATGATGGAAGGCTGAACCTTCTCATGCAAATATTCGAGTCCCTTTGCAGCATCAACAGCAATTCTCACTCTTTGCATCCAGTCAAGTACAGGACCAGGCTGTGCCCCTTGGACTCCTTTCCTTCCTGACATAGAAAATGATATTAGTTCCTAAAATAAGTCCAGAAGCTAACTAAGAGCAAATTCATTCTACAAACCATGCAAAATGTCATGTAGAGATCCCATGGTTGCAAATTCATAAGCTAAGACACGGAGATTGCCATCCACACAGTAACCAAGCAATTCAACCAGATTTTCATGCTTCAATCTTGACACCATGGAAACCTGTGCAGATTGCATAATGACTGGTCAAAGCGCGTCACCCGGAGAAGATTGCATACTTCAGGTGATAAGAAGATATGTATCACATTCACACATGTTATCAGTATACCTGAGTCAAGAACTCAACATTGGAATCAGGCTCAGATGACACATCAAGCTTTTTAACAGCAACCTCATTCCCACTGTTCAATTGTGCAAAGTATACCCTCCCATAAGATCCTTCACCAATTAATGCCTTTGATCCAAAATTATCAGTTTTCTCTTTCAGTTCCTCAAGGGACAGAGCAGGGACCTCGATCGGGGGTACCGTCTTCTGAACTTCGGGCTTCACTGGGGCGGGTGGCTTGCCTCCTGGATGCCCTGGTTTTTGTGCACATAAATATAGATAGGAGGAAGAAAATGAAAAATCAAATTATGATATGAATCTCAGAGAAGAAAAATGTGATAGAGTGCACGATTCACAAGTTATCAGTGTCAGCAGAAGTAGATGCCCCAAAGCCAAAGTCCTACTGAAGGTAGTCCCTTACAAAATTAATAGCATGATAAGTACAAGTCTTCACACAGAAAAATAAAATGCACACTGTGCAATTAAGTATTTAGTAGTGAAGATGCAAAGCCAAAAATCATTACACAACCATGAAGATGTGCAAAAAAGAAGGTATATGTACAAGATTATGCATTTATATTCTTCTTAATTAAGAGAAAATTTTAACTAAATGATATATTACAAACATTATTTTCGCAAATCTATCTCTAGCAATTCACATGTTTCCAATGTTTCTGTCTTTTATCACAATATTGCAGTTTGATGCCTGCATATCCTCTAGTGTTGAAACTGTAACTGGTGGGATGATTGCAGCTAATGGCAGTATCATCTTAAGCATCTACTCAAAAGATGAAACTAAAACTAACAAGAAAATGTTTCAGAGATAACATGACTTTACAATATTAATGTCACCATAACAATAGAAATACACAGCACAACAATTTATCAAGTAGGAGAAGAGTCTCTGGACTGTTTATTCTTTTGAGTTTTAATCCAGAGAAGATCAAGACTGCAGAAGGTTATGCAACTAAAGTTATTTTAGCATATCATCTACCCAAATCTTTTCTCCATTACAAACGCATCAAACTTGTGGGATTTATGTAGTTTCCAAGGAAAAGAAACCCACATGTTCCTTGTACTCACATTTCCAGTCAACAAAGCAAAGAAGAAACCTCATATTCTTAACCTATTCTTTTTCCTTCAAAATCAAGAGCAGCACATCACTTAAAAGCAAGTAAGGACATGCGTGCATTTTACACAAGCCTCACTCATTCCATCCATTCCTAAATCCCAATTTTCATCTGGCCATGCCAAGAAAGATAACCTCTAGTATCAATGGCAAATAACAAAAAGTAATTTCCAACTTAGCAGCAGCTGGGCAAAAGGGTGAAAACATAAAGGACTTACCATCAGTACGATTTCTTGGGCTCTTGAGGTGCTCATGTTCATGGGGTTGATATGACTCCTCTACTTGACAGGTGCAACACAGCCACCTACGCATCCTTGTTCTCTTTCTCAAATAAAGATTGTCGTCAGCACTCTTGTTCTCCAAGCGTACAAAGTATCCGGGAGGAGGGGCCTGAGCCTAACACCAGTCAAATTGAAATACCATTACAAGATGAACATGTCACACCTCATTCACTACATATAAACATGCAAAAACATATTCCACCACAACTACATTAGACATATCCAACAATTATGGTACCTTCACCATCAGGCAACATTTTGCAGCAATTTACAATCACAAACATCATCATTTTGGGAAAGGAAGAAAGCTGAACATAAAAGAATTTTGTACGCAATGATCCAGTACAATAAAAGAAATTTTCAAGGAAGAAGATTCTTAACTTTTTAAATGTGGCGTCACTATTACAAACCATTCCAATCGTATAACTGAATCAAAAAAATCTCTTCAGTGAAGGACACCTATTTTACACTTATCAATACAGCAAGATGACCACCCATAACTGCTTTTTCCCAATTCTTAATGATATTAATGCATACAACTTATCAATTGGTATCTCATGGAGTAGCAGAGTTTCTTCTCATTTTACCCATAATAGCGGAGTTAAGAGGTTTTCCTGATCTCTGGGATTTCAGCAAAACTAAGCCATATACCCAGCCATAATTGCTTCTCCCCAATTATTGAAAATATTCATGTATGTACACTCTGATCTCGAGTCATAGAAGAGTTTCTTTCCTTCTTGTACCTTTGAAAGGATGGGTGGACAGGTTGTCAATTTGCCAAGGCCCAAGGATTTTTTGGTAAAACTAAAAACACCACCCCCATATCATTAAGATAACCAAACTGCAAGAAGAAGTAACACCAATGTGACAAACACATGATGCATCCTGTTCCATGTCCTAAGACCTTAACAATTCGAAACACCACGAATTAACACATAGCTTCAAATCAATTTCTCAAAGCCAAAAGAAAAGAGTAGGAAAAGAAAAAGAAAAAGGGAGTCCCCATGAAAGGAGGTTGGCCGAAAGGATGGGATTCTCCTCCTTATATCAGGGATTTGGCCAGCGGACATAACAGATACAACCGCAATGGACGGAGAATTAGAATTAAAATGGCAAACACATGATGCATCCCAGATTGATGGCAATATGAAAACATAACAAAAACTAAAACCTAATTTCACATAGCTTCTCCAACCAAAAATAAAAAACATAAAATGAAGAAAAATCCCATAAATCCAGAAACCCATTTGATAATTTCAATCGATAGCCTTACCGCACCACGGGGATTTATATAATTGTCATCCATCGCCATTTCAACAAATATTTATGGATAAACAGGACAACACAACTGATATACACAGGAAAACAAAGATCCAAGAAAGGAACAAGCAAAGGGGCGGAGAAATGAAACCACCAAGAGAAGAAGAAAATACGAACCAAATATATAAGAGAAAAAATCCGATTACATATCAAAAGTAATAAAAATTAATTAAAGCCATTCAAGAGAAGAAAACCAACCGAAATTCATGGGCCTCTTTAATTTTTTTTTTCTCGCCTGCCCTTTTCTCCTCACCTTTAATTCTGCGTGTTTGCGACTCTGTGTTTACAGAATTAAATAAGTATCCAATCTTGTATAATATATATATGGGGCAACGGGGGTTTATCTTTTAAAGTAATAATAAAGGGGATCGGAGAAAATGTGGGGTGAGAAGACAGATGAGCGGACAGCCAGGCAACGCAAATAAACCAACGAACGAAGAGGAAAGTGAGAGAGAGAAAGAGAAGAGACAGATATTCTCTACAGCCTGAAAGGAGGGCGGTGGAGTGGATTGAAGAAAAGTAGTACTACTACTCGTTCTTGTTTCTGGTATGTATGTATATATGTACGTATAAATAAGTGTATACCTTTGCACAAAATACCAAAAAGTCATTCTTTTTCCATAAAAAAAAAATTAGGAAATTATTTTCATTTGTATCAATTTATCCCATCAACCCTTTTTAAATTTGATAACACAAAAAAAAAAAAAAACTTTTTTTTCAATTTAAAAATTCATGTTTTTGTTTTTGGTTCTACAATGTTACTTACTAATTCTTTTAAACAATTATTATTGTTTCTCTTATCATTGTAAAAAGTTTATGGGCTTTGAAGGTCAATTTTTTGTAATAATGAATTCATCAAATACTAATTAATTCCAAATCAAATAATAACATTTTTGGTTTTTGAAAAGTAACTGATAGATTTAATTATTATTTAAGTTTTAAATGGATTTTGATTTTATTCACCAAATAAGTTTTAAATAGAGTCCATGCAGTCACCAAACAGTTCGTCATCTTTATCTTCACCCTATGGGAATTTGAGTTCATCTGCCCAGTGTTGAATGTATTAATTCAATAATGTTGAATCTTTAATTCAACGGTGGGCTTATATATAAAATAATTATGTATTATAGACTGTCGAAGTTTGAGCTTAATAAATTGATCAAATAGGGTTTCAGTAATTTGGGTTTTAATGCATCTGATAGAATGTGGGCTTTTAATGTGTAGAAAATAATGATAATTTCAACTTTAGTGTTAGCTGAAATTGAAATA
This sequence comes from Sesamum indicum, assembly GCF_026168435.1. Taxonomy (NCBI): domain Eukaryota; kingdom Viridiplantae; phylum Streptophyta; class Magnoliopsida; order Lamiales; family Pedaliaceae; genus Sesamum; species Sesamum indicum. The sequence goes on along the minus strand of NC_142659.1, from coordinate 25,477,019 downwards.
TTTATTACTATATATATACATGTTACGGTTTCCAGACCACACGGTACTTCAATATATATTCTAATATCTCATTATCAAAGTGAGCTACAACTGTCAGAAAGAGACTTGATCTCTAAATGAGCTCATATCACACTGTGTTCAGGAAGAGAAAATGTTAAAGATAAGATAGAAAGTGCTTACCTCGCCTCAACTTCAAAAACCAAGGATAAATTCAAGAAAAGAAAGAAGGATAACGAAGCTGTAGATACTGCCCCACAGGAGAAACAACAAAAGGAACCGGATGATCCGAAGACTGTCTGTTACTTCTGTAAGGTTGAAATGTATATTAAGAAGCATTACACCAACCATCACGCATGGAGTACTAAGAAAGATATGCTTCTTAATTTGGTTTGTTTTGAGGTTATTTTAACTCTAGTACCTAGACACACATGGTGGATAGATTTTGGTGCAACCACTCATATCATTGTGTCTATATAGGATTGCCGGAGTTGCTGAAAGCCAAATGATGTTGAAAGATACATCTATGTGGGTGATGGCAAGACGACTCAGGTGGAGGCAATAGGAAAAATTTAGATTATTGTTGAAAATCAAATTGTACTTAGATTTTGATGATACATTTGTTGTACCTTCTTTTAGACGAAATGTGATTTCTGTTTCTAACTTGGACAAATTTGGTTATTCTTGTTCATTTGGAGGTAGAAACTTAAACTTATTTCTTGATTCAAAATTGGTTGGTTCCGGTTCTTTATCTACTTATGATAATCTTTATTCCCTAGATACAATTGCCTCTTTTAATGAATCCCTATTTGAGTACTTGAGGTGTAAAGAGAAAATTAACCAATGAGAACTCTGCATCGTTATGACACAAGAGATTAGGTCACATCTCCAAACGGAGAGTTGAGAAACTTGTGTTAGATGGAATTCTTTAACCCTTTGATTTTACAGATTTTGATGTATGTGTTAGTTGTATTAAGGTGAAACAAACCAACATGAGGAGATATGAAGCCAACAGGGCTATGGACGTTTTGGAACTTATACATATGGATATTTGTGAACCATTTCTGAGTGTTTCTTGGAATGGTCAATAATACTTTATAACGTTCATAAATGATTTTTCTAGATATGGCTACATTTATCTCATTCATGAGAAATCATAGTCTTCGGATGTGTTCAAAAGTTTTAAAGCTGAAGTTGAAAACCAACTTGGCATAAGAATTAGAAGTGTCAGATCTGACTGTGATGGTGAATACTATGGTGGATATAACGGTTTAAGAGAACAACGTCCAGGACCATTTGCTAAGTTTCTAGAGGAATGTCGTATCATCCAACAATACAATATGCTGGGTTCGCCCACCATGAATGGTGTTGTTGAAAGAAGAAACAAAACGCTTAAAGATATGGTAATGAGTATGATATTTAACTCTACCTTACCAAAATTACTGTGGGGAGAAGCACTCAAGACTGCAGCATATATTTTAAACAGAGTTCCGACTAAAGCAACAAATAATACCCCTTATGAACTTTGGACAGGCAAGAAGCCTAATCTAAAGCATTTGCACATATGAGGATGTCCAGCTGAGGCACAACCTTATAGGCCTAATGAAAAGAAACTGGATTCAATAACTGTTAGTTGCTATTTTGTTGGATGCTCTAAAAGATCCAGGGGGTGCAAGTGTTACAGTCGCGCAACTAAGTTGATTTTCAAGTGAGGAAATGCTAGGTTCTTTGGGGATGTGGAGTTTGCAGGGGGAGATAAGGTTAAAAACATATTCTTTGAAGAGGATTATGCTGATAATCCCATGGGTACCATTGAAAGTATTCAGGATTTCGTTCCTAATAGTATTAATGATACAATAGATCAAAATAATATCATAGAACCCCCATTCAAGAAACTGTTATAGAAGAACAAAATCCAACACCTCCAGAACCTTTGCCATTAAGAAGATCTACTAGAGAGAGCAGAAGTGTATTGCTAGATGATTACATTGTATTTCTCCAAGAACATGAAGTTGACATTGGAATGATGGAAGATGATATTATCAGCATTTATCAAGCCATGAAATGTTCTAACCCTCAAAAGTGGATTGATGCCATGAATGAAGAGATTAAGCCCATGAAAGACAATGACATTTGGGAACTTGTCCATGAAAGACAATGACGTTTTGTATCCACCATTGATGGGTCGAGTTACGATAGATATAACAAAGGCCAGCCTTGATCCTCATTTGATATGATTGATGGACCGGATTGATTTATAGGTACATTAAAAGATGACAACAAAGTCGAGCTTAAAAATAATGCATAATCATAGAGTTTGTACATATAGCCCATGTGGGAGATTGTTGGATTTATTAAAATAATGTTGGATCCTTAATCTAACGTTGAGCTTATATGTAAAATTATTACGTATTAGCAAAATTTAGGCCCAATAAAGTGATCAAATATGATTTCAGTAACTTGAGTTTTAATGTATCTGATAGGATGTGGACCTTTAATATGTAGAGATTAGTGGTAGTTTCAATTTTAGTAATGGGTTGAAATTGAAATACCTATTACTATATATATATGTGTCATAGTCCCCAGATCACACGGTATTTCAATATATCTTCTAACATCCCATTATCATAGAGGAATTAGAGAGAAAAGAAACTAAAGGAAACTCTTTGAAATCGTATTGATTTGGAAGACTGCTGACATGATTCCATTGAGATTCCTATGATTATGGATTCAGGTATGCTGGATTCAGGTACGCTTCAGCATTTACATTCATCGTACTTCTTAATGGTTTAGTGTGATTGGTTGTAAGATTGATAGTGATTGTTATTTCACTACCAAGTATTTAAAATCTAACACCCAGGTCCCAAGTTAAATCAGAATATTTGCGTGGAAGATGTGTGTCAATGCAATTCCAACTGGTGCTAACTTACAACAAAGGTTGCATGGTCAGCTGATTGTTTGCCCGCTGTGTGAGGACCCGCATGAGGATGTGGAACGTGCACTTCTCTTGCCCGTTTCGCACATCAGGTTTGGTGCTTGTTCAACCTTGGTTGATTATCTATCTTGAGGCTCGATGACAATTTGGAGAGTAAGTCGTGAAAATTGGCCAGAAGTTTTATTCACAAGATTTTGGCCTCTGACAATCTATTAGCTGGTTTGGTGGAATCGGGCTGTATAGTCTAAGCATCGGACATTAGGTTCTTTCCATGGCAATGAACTAAGATTCAATGTTCTGGAGCACTAAGGTAACTTTTCTCTGGCCACCACCGACTGATGTTGTTGAAGTTAGTTCGATGGGGCTAGTTTTGACGATGAATCTGAGATTGGTATCTGCTTCATTGCTCAAGAGTCTCAGAACGTGTGTCTAGCTGGGTGATCACTCAGAATGTCAAAGCGGCATGGCCCTGAATTGGCAGAGGCGTTGGCAGCGTGAGAATCTCTTGATCTCGCAGCAGTACATGGTTGAACTTAGCGGTCAAGCATTGGAAGGGGAGTGTGCAATGCTGCATTACAAGGTTAGCTCACTAAGGCACGATCTATCAACAGCTGGAACCATAATTGCAGATATCAAGCAGTTAGTGTTGAATTATAGCTCTATTTGGTATTCGCTTGTTAGACGTAATGATAATACAGTAGCTCACTTACTGGCCCGGGAAGTACAAGAGGGAGCTAGTGATCTCCCTTATGGTGCTTTGAGTTTCTTGTTTTCGGACTATCATTGTTGATTAATAATATTCCATCTTTTATCATAGTGACTTCCTCCACAATGACAAACTAATCATCTTCAAACCAAGCTTAAGATCAACAACTTACGAATTTAAAAATGTAAGTGAGAAAAGTGTCATCTTCGGGGCTAAATTTGCTAACCAAAAATACAGAACTTATCCAACACTAAACAGTTAAAATTGTGGCTATCCTGCTTGTTATTTAATGAGAATCACAGACTCTTAATTCTTTAGTCTTGAATATAACTTCAAATATATATAAATAGAAGACGAACATTTGGACAATTGACTAAGATATTAATGAAAGAAAAGACAAAATGAAAAGAACGACAATACCACTGGACCTGACTTGGATAGCATGTAAGTCTTTGCAATATTTGAAGTAAGTAATATTTGAAGTAAATCTTCAGCAGTGCTATCTATAAAAACATAGGCAAAAACCTATGATGCTTTTTACTACCAAAACATGAGCAATCCCACGTTTCCATTCATAATTGTTTGACGTTTTACAAACAAGCATCGTACGTAATAATATTACAGGCACCAAGTGTTATCAACAATTTTTGCTGATAAATACAAGATTAATAAAAAGAGAAAAAGAAAAAGTAAAATTGAACAGAAAAGAGGTGGAGATCACTATGTTATCCTACTTTGACCTATTGAAGAAGGCATTTTGTGATACAGTCGCTGAGAACCATTCCCTACAATTACTTCATTTTTGTGCATGCAACAACTTACTTTCTTTGGGATCCTCAGCTTCCAAGCGCCTCTGGTAGCCCAGCATCTTGTTCAGTGCACTAATGTAGGCCCGAACGCTGGAGATGACGATATCCATTGCTGCTCCAGTTCCACTGGAGGTAGAGACGAAATCGTGTTATTCAATTCCGAAAGATTAAAATGCAACTTATCGTCTGTTTACATTTTTGCACTGAAGCAAGTGACTATTCGACACAAGCAACATTGTGAAGAAAATGATATTTGCATTCTTCGTACCTGAATGTTCGTTTGACAGTTTCCCCGGTCGGAGCATCGGTAGAAGTTACGCTATCCTCTCCACGAATTAGAACCCTTGTTGAGGCTATTGCGTCGATACCTTCAGTGACTGCATTCATGGAGTACTCAACAAGTGTAACAGGTACCTGCGGAGAAAGCAAAAGACTTGATATGGTGGCTACAGATTGAAAATATAGACCAGCAGTAAACATACAGACTAAGGTGTTATTAGTATGTAGTTATATTCCAAGTGATTCCACATTTATCAAATTGCTTGACAAAACCTTGTCCCTAAACTAATCTGTGTCTACTACATGGTATCAAATGCAAATGTCATTTTACATCTGGGATTGTGCAGAAGACGAGTTTATTATGATGACCTGGAGAATTGTGGTGGATGTTAGTCACTGAAGGAATTACGCGAGATAGGATTTTATGCATATGCACGAGTTTTGCAGGAGGGTGGTGTATGATAATGTTTCATAGCATAACAAGACAAAATCAGAATTAATGCACATTTCCCACTGGTATACGAGAATTCAATAACATGGAACAATGTATAAGAAAGTGAAGATTACTCCAAGCTTCACACCTTAACGATAAGATCAACTGCCTTGTACGCAGCATCAACTGGCCCTGTTCCAACTGAACAAGCAATATGCTTCTTACCATCAGCACCACTGAGTTTAACAGTTGCAGTTGAAAGGCCAAGAGTTCCACATGTAACCTGTTCATGAGCGACAATCATTGCAACATGGCTGAACCATCCCCACACTCGAAACAATTATCAACCATTAGCTGAAACAAGGAGTATATAGACATGCCTGTACATCTTCAAGTTTCCAGACAACTTGCGGCTGGAAAACTTCATCCGAAACTAAGGCAATTAGGTCATCATCGGTGATAATCTGGAACAATGAAAACATATGAAAAAGGCAGGCACGTGCAACATTATCAAGATAAACAAGTATAAGCTTGTCTATGCACCTAGTATCTGATCCAAGTTTGCGTCCAAATCAACTTTTAGACCTACTGAAAAAACAATGCTAGAAAAAGACATGTCCTGTTCTGTAAGTATGATGTTGAAAGATTTTGCATTCAGTAGCTGCACCTAATTCAGAAAGGCTGAACAGGATGAACAATCCACGTAAAGTTTATCCTTTTTTTTTTTTTATTTATGCAAGGAGCTCATCTAATGACTGCAGAACTACTACAGGTCAATCAATATAACAAGAACAGGCTCCAATAATTACATAAAGCACTTTTTATTTAGGGATCCTGCAAAATTTCAGAATTTCAACCAACAAATGAAGCGCATGCTTTTTATCTATTCTACATCATTCTTGACAAAAGTTAGCAGCAAGGCAATATAGAATATCAAGTACCTTTTTATTTCCTGCCACATTTTTGAAGCGTGAAAAAAGATCATCAAGTTCCTTCCCATCAATATCATATCCAAGCTGCAGCCACATCCATAAAAGACAAGTAGATTGATTATAGACACATCCAGAAACTTCCATAAACAAGATCAATTTGCAATTTACCTCCAACATCTTGGCTTTCAGAGCATGGCGTCCACTGTTCAAAAAATGCCAAAGAAACACAAAAAAAACTAAGATTTTCCAGAAACATAAAGATCCAAAAACAATGATGATGACGAGTTGATGATAGTGGCAACTTGTGTAGCAAGTGACTCATACCAATAGTGTATAATATCAAGAATCAAACTACTTTCTGCATCACATATATCTGAAGAGAAGAACTGAATTTTAGTAATTGCTAGAATTTGGAATTGATGGACCTACGAGCTCCAAATAGCCAAGGATATGAGTGATGCTATTTAGCTGCACATACTGGAAAAATACCGTATTTTTCTTCATTATTTGCTTCCTCAGGGTTATGATTCACTCACGTACAAATAACAAAAATCCTCCAATGAATGAAAGAACTTGTCAGAAGGTGGTCAATGATCACACAGGTACAGCATTGCATCAAAATTCAGCCAAGAATACTACTACATCCCAGTGGCAGTTTTACACTGAGGAACACGAAATTTAGGTGCCTTGTCTCCTACTGCTGGAGGGACCATCAAATCCATAATCCCTTTTAGATATCTTTGTCTGGTAGATGCCTTCCCATCACACGGTCATGTACTCTAGCTATGAAAGCAGTTTATTTACTTACATATTCCTTCGTCATTTCAAAATTTTGGTTTCTTGCCAAGCGTACGATACCAACTCAATGGATCCGCGTGCTTTTTCCCCACTTCTTCTCCTAGTACTACATAAGTCATGCAAAGCTTTGCAGTATCTTGAACAGTTGCAGCCATCAACTTATGCAAATAAGATCATCTGCATTTGGAATACCTTAATGCAATGCAACGCCAAGGCTGAATTTTTCGCCACAGGTACAAACCAGAAACAGTTTTAAAGTGATAATCTAGTGCTAATTTATGGCAGCAACACATGATGGAAGCACGAAGCATTATATTACCTTTTGTATCATAAGTTCCATATATTTGGTTAACAAGTTTAAGCATCACAAACAAATGGAGATTTGCAAGAGACGAGAGATATGGGAAAAAAAACATTGTATATAAGGCACCACAAAAGCAGACACTATAATGCAACTCCTAGCGCACCTTAACTTTCCAAGCACTATGCCAGATTCATTAGATCGAAGAAGTCCAATGTCTTCTGGAGCTATAATTTCATATGTATTTTTATTTTTAAGCATTCCATCCTACAAAAAGGTAGAAACATAGATAATAGGAGGATTCTGGAAAACATCAAAAGATATGATTCAATGTGCACAAAATCCAAAAATTATGAGAGTACTGACTAAGCAAGAAATAAGATACCTATCAGAAACAAAGAACACAAGGAAAAGAAATAGCAAGGACTATGAATAAAGTGCATTTCTAAAATAAAAAAGAAGGCTTTTTCTTCCCAAGCAAAAGCAATCTGAAAAATGACTAGGACTTAGCTCACTTAGAAAACAAGTACCCATGATCACTAACAAAATTGAAAAAAAACCAAGCCAGCTAGCCTAAATTTGGATCTAACTAGCACAAAGGTAAATCTGAAAAATTCACCCAAATTAAATCTTCATCATGAACTCAGGCCATGGTCAAACCACCAACAAAAAGGTTGACAGAGGACATTTTCAATTAGGAGCAAAACAATCACATCACATATGATATCCTGCTACTGAGTTATTTTCCAGTTCCTAAACAAATACTGCCAAGAACACAAAAATAAGATATCAAGTTGAATAAAGTTATGCAGATAGAATTCCTTTACACCAAACTTTCTAAGCAGAATCTGCAGCTGCATGGTGAAAACAATATTTCACGTGGAGTAGGGAAAACTTCAAACAATATCTAGCTCTGCGGAAATCATAAAACATGTGTACACATCTTCATCTGTCAGGAAAGACTTTTTCCATAATGGGTAAATGGAGCAAAAGCAATGCTGTAGAGAACCCCCAGCATTGGCCATTTCTAGGTTTTTTTATTTCATTTTAGTTTCTCCAACTCGAAGGGATACTTTCCTTCCATTAGAGAGATTTAAGGAATGCAAATAATAGATTTCAGAAATTGAATAATACATTTAAGTCCTATAAGGGTGTTCCATAGGTTGGAAATTTCAGGATGACAATATCCTTGTATATTAAGTTAGTAGATGTGACACGCATGGATTAAATGCTGTGCATGCATAGAGATTTTCCAGGCATAGGATGTATAATAGAGAGAGAGAGAGAGAGAGAGAGAGAGAGAGAGATTTTCCATTTCCTCCTGCACCATTATTTTATGAGGTTTGGAAAATCAGCTCCATGTTATTTTGCAGAGCATCAAGTGTAGCCAGAATCGCAAATACAAGAAAAACAGACAATTTTAGCTCTTAACAAACTGATACCACATTGCATCGTAGGTTTACGTTCTGCATGATCCAATATCTGCCAAAGAAAAATGAGAAACACAGAAGACTACAACAACAAATCCCCAAATAGCGATAGCTCAGCGTTTTAATGTTTCAGACTCAAAAATGTTAATTTGGAAAAGGTCTCTTCAGCTTTCTGCCGTGCACAAGCCCCATAAAAGCTAGAAGGGGACATGTCCCCTTTAAACCTAGCTCCCTCGAATTCTAAATTGACCATTCATCACCAATTAGCACTCAATCAAGCGTAATAGGACCTATAGGCACACCACCAGTCCATAGAGAACTATATCAATTGCAGAGGAACGGAGTGAGAGGGAACCCAACAAGTTTGAACCTACTATATTTATTAAATCCTCTCCAGAAATAGAGATGACACAAAGTCTGTTTCCAAACACAGTAAAGCTCTTGAGAAAAGAAGAGAAAGAATTCCCAGCTCAGGCAAGATTGTAAACCTATTACTTCAAAGGAAGTACAGAATGAAAACCTACGAGTGAATCGAACATGTCATATGAAAATAATCTTAGATAACTGAATGATCTCGGAATTTTCATGAACAAAATTAGTTCTATAAACACAAATAAATCTCTGAAAGATGATGTTACTGACTCTTGCCAGAACCCAGGAATCACTAAGATATGAATTCATCTCCGAGTAAGACTTATATAATACCAAATGAAGGTTTCCTCATACTTTTGATAACCTCAAGGGGCACACTGATCATAACTGAGACCTGCAGGACCCTATGAAATGCCTAGTTTCAACTTTCAAGCGACAAGTTCTATATTTTATAGCTTTGACATTATATTTTACTCACAAATCTGAAAATTATGGATTAACTTCACAAGTTGCGATGAAAAAATAATTTGGTATATCAATCAGGGAAAGCAAGATTGAGACTAAGATTACGAGAGTCTCAATCAAAAGCAAATCCCCAGGATGCTGTCCAATTGCAATACCAACCTGATGGATGCCGCTTTCATGAGCAAAGGCATTAGCTCCGACAATCGCTTTGTGCGGCTGGACCCGCAGCCCACTGTACTCTTCAACCTGAAGATATGTTATCAAAAAACTTACAGCAGAGTAATCAAATCAAATTTTCAACAAACTCAAAAGAAACTGGACATTACCATCTTGCTTGCCATTATAATGTGTTGTGTATTGATCCCTGTATAAAGGCCATCCAATAGTTGCTCTCCGCGGCATTTCAAGGCCATTACGACCTGCAGTTTAGCAGAAACCACTCATTTTTATAGGAGAGTACAGATTATTGCAGCCCTAGAGCATAGAGCAGTTGATGAGCCTTAAGAGTCGATCAACTATTACAACAGAAGATATAGTAAGTGATAAAAATCAGCAATATAATTCACCAGATCTTGTATCTTAGTTGTAAATATAAAATGATATCTTAGCTTTATATAGGAGATAATATATGTGCTGTAAATAGGAGGGTATCTTATTGAATCAAGATAATATCTTGACTGTAGGTACGAGATATTATAGGATCATTAATCTCAATAAAGGGTAAGGACCCATATACATAGCTGCTGTATTAGTTGTGAAATGCAGAAGAGAAATTATTCCTTTCTTCATGGTACCGGAGCACCAGGCTTAAGTTCCTGGAATTATTGTTCTTCATAATTATTTGGCCTTCAAAAGAAAGCCTTAAGATCTGCAAAAATCTTCCTCCATTGACAAGTCTAAAGTCCAAATCCCTAGCCATACTGGTGATCTACAAAATCTATTTCCCTCTTACCAGTTAAACGGGAAGAAGTACCTTCATTGGTCGCAGAGAGTTAAGTGTGGGGCTATTTGATAACTACGCAAACTGTCATGATTTTATTGTCATTTTAATCTTCTTTTTGAGCAAAACATATTCCTAATCTTGTGAATTTATTGCATATTCAGCTAAAAGGGATGATACGGGATAAAGATGGAAAAATCGAGCAAAAAACGGATATTTAATTAATATTTTTAGAACCAATCATGTACTTATCTCCCCCCTATGTCTAGATTCATAGGAGACTTTTATTATAAATAAGGGGGGTCTCTCCATTTGTAGGACACACTTTGAAATTGAAGAAAATACTTTGAATTCAATAAATCACTACCCTATGGTTATCTGAGAGTAATGCCATAGTTCTATGTATTGTTAACTAGGCAACAAAATAGATACAGAAAATCCCAAAAATTCGAAGGATTTGGTGAGGGGGAAAAAAGGATAATACTCTCAATGATATTTCAGATTTATTAGATAATTGCACAAGATATACTCCATAAATTACTAATTAATGATCCAGATCTATATCACACTAGTAAAGTGAACTTTTCATTACACGGGAATATATCTGGTATAGTTTTCATTGTCGGGGTTTCCAAGCCATTTGAAACAACACACGCTTCAGACTTAACAAAGTCAGATGTTAGAGAAGTGGTAAAATTATGAACTTGCTGAAACTGGAAGTTCCCCTTGGAAATAAAAAAGGATTCATTCCAAAAGGAAAGGAAATAAGGAATTGGTAGACAGAAGAGAACATACCTCCTCCAATGATGCATTACCAGCTCGCTCACCAATGCCATTAATGGTCACCTCTAATTGTCTTGCCCCAGCATGTGCACCCTAAAGTCAAATAAGATCCAATGCAAATACAACGTAAACTTGGTGATATCAGTAGCAAACAAGGAAAGAAGTTACATACCGCTAAAGTGTTGGCAGTAGAAAGTCCAAGGTCATTCTGACAGTGAGTGGAAATTATCACATTATCAATTCCACGGGTGTTGGCTTTTATATCAGCAATCAATTGTCCAAATTCATTGGGCAAGGTGTAGCCCACTGTATCTGGAATGTTGAGGGTTGTTGCCCCTGCATTGATTACTTCTTCAAGAATTTGATAAAGAAACTCCCTTTCTGATCTGTAAGAAAGAAAAAGAATTGAAAGACGATAATCTATAAGAGAGAGATTGAGTTGCTGCATGGAGCAATTTCAGGCACTATCTCCTCCCTAAGTTGAGACAATAATGAAAAAGAACAACAAAAGAAGTTGACATGGTGGCTTTCACCAACAACTTCTGTCTGTTGCTAAAAAGTTTCTGATCTGAACTTTTAGGTGACACATGCTCACAAGCAACATACAATATTTTTCCTAAAAATTCAAGAACTCACTGGGACTTTTACCAACTAACTTTAAATATTCAAACCACTACCAATGCAGATCCATCTGAAGCATCCGTGCTTTCACACTTCTTGAGGAGTTTCGCCATGAAAGCTAAAGATAAAGCAAAATCATAAAGGGAAAATGAACCCAAGGTAAAACAAAACATCTTCCTTTGGGAGTTGGTATCCATGCTCAAAAAAATAGTAGTTCTTGCTCTACTTGATTATTTTCCTTAGTATGTGGACAAAAATGTCCATAGTTCATAAAACTGTTAATTCGATCATTTTAACCTTGCTCTTCCATTTTCTTCGCAGGAACCCACGGGATATAGAAAACCTTCCAGTGGCTCTCTAAGTTGGTGTTTCACAAGTTTTTCTTATTAAATTGACATCATTCACAACATTGTCTTCCATTCCACCAGTCACTCACAGCCACTTGGTTATCAAAGCCAGAAGGCATCAGAAAAGTAGGCGAAAGTTCAACTTATTCCAACAAGACTAGATTTTTTCCAGCAGGCCCTACCAGTATTGCCACCATTATGTGAAGCAACCTTCCTCACACCACCAAATGGATAGGTGCAGCATAATCAGTGAGCTAGAGCTATTTGGACAAGTTATAGGCACATGATCATGGTGTGAAAACTGGAATTGGTCAAGGCCTTTTAAGAAGTTATCCAGGGTTGCCCACACCTGGCCTTGATTAATAGTGGTCAGGTGAATACGAATGTGCTGGTAACAGCAGCCATAATCATGGAATCCTAGTGATTAGTTTGTGTGAGGAACTGGAGGTTTACAGTGGCACAGCGTCCTATAAAGGGGAGTGTGAGGTGAAATTGTGATATGAAAAGGTAAGGGCTAAATATCTAGAGGATAGTAGTGATGCAGAGGACAAGTAGTTAACGACCAGAAGGTGGAAAAGAGTTGGTGGTTCTGAACACAGAAAAGTGAAGTAGTTCTGAACTTGTGGTGATGCATGGTCGTGATGGATCATGGCTGCACACCTGAACCAACAGTGTCCAATGCTAGTTAGTCCAAGTAATGGTCATCTCTGTGGAAAGCCAATGCGTCATCAGTAAAGTGGCATTGTTGTCATCAGGACCATACTTCTTGTTGGTGTTTGAAATTACAAAAAGTTAAATGGGTTACCAAGAATACGAATAGTAGTAGAGAACTGATTTCTATTCCATTATAGAATGAGAGTAAATACATAAACGACTTGAAATCTATCTTTTAAGTAGACCAAAGCCCTTCTAGATTAATCATCAACAAATATAAGAAAGAAAGCCAACAATAGGCCAACACAAAAGGGATCCCAAACATCATAATAGACTTGAACAAGGAAATAAACTAAACCTTTCTTTATACGAGGTGGGAAGAAAGCAGGGTTATACTGTCCTAATTCACATAACCTATATTCTAAAATGGAAGTAGAGGATTTTCAAATGATAAAAGTTTCTTTAAATTGGGTAACGCAGGATGAGCGAGACAACAATGGCATTGAAAAGGAAAGACAGATACAAAGAGGGCATGAGCATCCCTGAACGTGGTTGTGCGGAGATAGTTTGGGCCACCACGCTTAGGACTGCCACAAATCATCCTAGAAGGAAAAAATGTGAGTGGGAAAAATGTCACAAAGCAATTGTGTAATTCAGTAAATTGACTAATGGAGAGCAAACCAGGGCAAAAGAAACATTACTAAGACTTAAGAGTGAAATTTGTAATCGCATGAACTGTACCAGACCTAGAGGTTGACAAGTAAGAGCCATCAGCAAGATGCACGGATGAGAAAGTACAAGAAATAGATAAGCAAAGGTATTTTATATGAGTAATGTGTGTAGTAGTTGTAATAGCCCTAAGAATCCTAACATCCAAAACTAACCATGAGATGCAACAAAGAACTTGAGAGGAAGACTAACGAATCAACTATATTGGCGGCAGGGCAATGGAGAAGTTTCTCATATTCCTCACAATTAAGAGTAACCAAATTAGAGTCCATTTTAGAAAACTCACAATCACCATTAATTGCATGGGCCCTATCTAGTTTGCAGAATTTAATTAAACCTTTCTTGAAGGCATAGTTGGTTTAGCCACAGAATATGTAGTAACAATATCCCCAACCATGACTATGACCTAAAGAGAAACCACGATCGCATACAGCCATAACGAAAGACACAGTGGTTGTATCTGGTGAAGGACCAAAGGAACTATCAGTTACACGAAGGACTCAGGATTGGGCATTAGACAAAGTAAATGGCAGCGAATCCGCAAATACTACTACCAAGACCAAACAAAATCGTAGGCACCAGAAATTCTTCCCGCTGAGATTTCCTGGTTAGGGCATCAGAACTCATGATGTATGAATCTCATCAGTCGTGCCTTTAGCAGAGCAAAGTAGTAACAAGACACGCATCTTGCTTTACAGAAAAAAGCTTTTCATACAACTCAAAAGGACAAGAAACATTCTTAGCATGAGAATATGCAAGGCATCCCACATCTCTTTGGCAGAACGCTTTTCTTTTTCTGTGAACAAGACAAGAGTTGCCGATACAGGAATCTTCGATTAAGGAAGCTTGAACAAATAATTGCATAATCGAATAAAAGGATGAAAGAGAAAATTATAGCATAATTATTCTTGCAAAACAAGTGAAAAATCAGGGTAAAAAATTTTGAGAAAAACAAAACATCACTGACAATGCATTTTATGGTCAACTATTTCTTCTCTAAGGTTGGTCAGTCTCTATGACTCTGGCGCCATAGTTGTTAAAGACGCATGGCGGGTCATGCGCAAAGGTGCCTTGTAGCCATGAAGGACGGCGCACGGCAGAGCACGCGCCTTTTTAAAGAATGCGCATGTTTGCATAAATGAATTATATATTTATATAGTAATATCTTTCAACATCAATATTACCCTAACAGTTAAATATAAACACTAGAAATTATATTAATCATTATACCATAAAAAAAATATGTAAAACAACTAGTCATCAATTTTATGTTCCTTTTTGTTTTTCTTTTCAATTTTTCTCTTACATTTTTCTATTACTTTCTTAAAAGAAATATATATATTCCTTTTTTATTCTGTTTTCTCCTTTTTTTTCTCCTTACAAACAAAAAAAAAAAAGAGAGAGAGAGAGCAGCGAGCTCTTCCGTCTCGAAACCCTAGTTGCGCTGCCCAGAGAGAGAAACACGAGGGCTGTGTTTGGATTTCTATTCTCGCGTTTTCCGAGACAAGATAAAACACACTCAATATTTATTTTTTTGTGTTTTTACACCTTATCTGCGTGTTTTTCTGTTTTTCAACTTTCTATATATAATATATATATACATAATATAAAACAAATATGATTTGACAATAAACAGTAATTTTTGTCTCCCAAAAACACAATATAAACATAAAATATTATATATATACATATTTATATATAAAAAATATATGATTTGACAATGAACAGTGAATTTTGTCTCCCAAATCCCAACATCATACCTACACCACTTATTTTAAAATATTTTAAATTACCCCAAAACACAAATCCAAACATATCATCTATTTTCAACACACACTGACTTATCTCTATTTTTCTCTATTTTCTCCCTGCCCCCATGCCTCTTCGTCCCTTTGGCGCTTGCAAAAGCGCGCTCTATGTTTAGGCACCTTTCCATCGCCATAACAGAGCCCAGGGCCATTTTCTGAAAACGGTGCTAGGCCTCGCGCCTGGCACGCCACACGCCGCTTTTAATAACTATGTCTGGCGCCTTCCCTTTTGTCGCTCGGCATCTAGGGTTTGTATCACATTACATATCATTTTGTAAATATATTACTTCCAATTCAGATATAAGGAGGTACCAACGATATTCTTCTCTCACTCTAAAAACGAGCAAACCACACACACTTAAATCAACAGTGTCCAATGCTAGTTCATCCAAGTAATGGTCATCTCTATGGAGAGCTAATGTGTGACCAATAAGTCCACAAGGTTGACATCAAGAACATACTTTTTTTTCAGTGTTTCAGAGTACAAAATATTAAATGGTTACCATTAACAAAATGATACAACAAACGAGTTTAATCTAGAGAAAAGAGAAGATAAGAAAAGAGCAAGGGAGAAGACAGGGAGGGTGTTAGTGGAGAAGGAGTGGTGGGAGGCAAACCTTATTAAAATCCTCTTACTGAGAAGAGTAAAAGATTTATCCTACTAGCCCAACAAAAGAAGACCCCGGTACCTATCAAGGGAGAAAACGTAAAACCACATCGTTTTTTGAAAACATATTGATACACCACAATTTCTATTAAAATAACTTTGTTTCCAATGCGGGGCCAATTTTATTGGCTTGTCAGTGAAACGGCGTCTTATTATTGTAATTTAACCTACTATACGATTGTTTTTAATGAGCTTTCACTTCTGGCCTCGATAACCCATATCTTTTCCCATTCTCAATAAATCCTTTGCTCTTCCCAATAAAAGACTTCTAATGATGTCTTTCTATGGTCTCCCATTATCCATTCTCCACTGATACTCCCCCCTCATTCCATCTTTGCTGATACACTTTTCTTTCTTCTCTTATCTTTCCCCTTACTCTTTTCTTCACTATTCTTTTTCTAGATCGGCCTCATTTGGTGTATGACATTATTAACAATAACCTATTTAATATTATGTAGTTTGAAACCTTATAGAAAGTATGGTCTTGATGAACTTCATCAGGAATGCTTTGAGTCTACATGGAACATAGCATTGGGCCACTGACACTAAAAGATCCTTCATACTATTCAACAACCAAGTCATCACAGAATAATCAGCTCGTTGCTAGGTAGCAAAATTAGAAAGTTCAGAGTTCAAAGGACTTAACAAAATATAGAAGAGCTTGTCTGAGAACCAAAGAAACAGTTTAAAAGCCTCAGACTACAGCATATAGTTTGTACCACTGAATTCAACAGTAATACTAGGGGAAAACTTAGGTTCAAGCCATATTGAATGTAGATAGACAGACAGGTCAGATAAAATAATATCATAACCAAGATCAAGAGTATCGACTACCATCCAATACAAAATATAACAACACAAAATCAGTTTTGTCAATTTAAAGGCAGAAAACAATCAGCAGCAAAGAGCAAACCAAGGAGATTGACCGAAATGTAAACTCAACATTCTACAATGAACAAGGAAAATGACTTAGCCCATGAATACTGGCAACACGAACAACTAGAATGCGGTGATCAGCTAGACAACATCGCAAGAGGCATCCATAGACTATAGAGCAACTTAGCACTCGGCGGCCTCACTGGTTAGAGTGTCAGGTGGGGTTCTGCAAGTAGGAGTGGACAACCGGATGGAAGGAAGGGGTGGGTGTGCCAACGGAGCTAGGTTTCGTGGATTTTTCTTTCATAAAATAAATATATATATTTATTCATGTAATACCTGCTCTGATACCATGTAAGAAGGAAGGAACATTTTTGTGTGTTTAATTGAGGGACCAATCTCAAAATAGAGAAGGGTTTTCCGACATGATTACAAATCAATCAACCTATGTATCAAGAATATCACATGAAAGACATGCATAAGTCGTAAAATATCAGTTTCATTTTCAGGGTATGGTTCTATCCATTAAA
The DNA here is from genome assembly GCF_026168435.1 of Sesamum indicum. Taxonomy (NCBI): domain Eukaryota; kingdom Viridiplantae; phylum Streptophyta; class Magnoliopsida; order Lamiales; family Pedaliaceae; genus Sesamum; species Sesamum indicum. The sequence goes on along the minus strand of NC_142659.1, from coordinate 25,459,607 downwards.
ATCAGAAACTTTATGGAGTCACTGCAAATAGATAATCAAAAAAATCTAAAATAATAGAAAACACACAAAAAATCAAGGAAGAAGGAAAAGTTTTATTGTTTAGGCAATTTGGGATGTCCCTCATAGTTTTTAGACTCTATTAAGCCGTCGATGTTAATAGTTATGAGTATTCTGATGGCAATATACTAAAGTCATTGTCAGGCTGGCAGCTGGTGAACAGGGGAGTAATTAAAATCAACTATGCGCCAGTAAAAGTACCTGATTAAATGGATACGAAGTCATAGACTTTCGGAGCGCCATCACACCGAAGAATAATATTTTTAAAGCCATACAGTAAAGATAAGATTCTCCTGGGGAAACTTGGAAAAGAATAAAGTTTGCAGGAAATGCACAACACAAGAAAAAATTGGCATATACCTTCCAGCATCTTCGGGGCTAAATTCCACGTCATCACACCCCAAACTCCTGGCATAAGCCACCATACTCCTAGCCTTATCAATCACCTGCTCCGGCGTCATCCTTAGCTTGTACTTCATGTGAATTTCACTGGTGGCAATAAACGTGTGAATCCTTGGCTTCTTTGCATACTTCACCGCCTCCCAGGCCTTCTCAATGTCCCTCTTGTTGCACCTAGACAGAGCGCATATAACCGGAACATGATCGGCGTCGGCGTTCCCAACCTCACGCGCAATCAGCGTGACGGCCTCGAAATCGGCATCCGAGGACGCGGGAAACCCGGCCTCAATTATGTCCACGCCGAGGCGCGCGAGCTGTCGAGCTATATCGAGCTTCTCTTTGGTGGTCATAGTGGCGCCGGGTGACTGCTCGCCGTCGCGGAGGGTGGTATCGAATATGCGGACGTACTTGGGGTCCGGGATGTGGTTTGGGATGTACTCAGGACGGCGGAGGGAGCAGCGGATGCCCACGGCCCCGGAAGAAGCATTCCTGAAGTAGAATGAGCGGAAGAGGGGTGCTGACTTGGGGTGAAACGGGGTGGCGGCCGGAGCAATGATAGGCTGCCTGGAAATGCAAATGGAAGAAGCCATGTGTTCCGGCTTTGGCTATAGAAATATAAGCAGGAAAATATGATTAACACCCTAGTCTTATATAGAGGTTCAAGGCAGGAGAAGCGGCGTCGTGGGGTGGGTGGGTGTGGTGTGTTAGGAAATGGATCGGGTTAAGATGGATAACAGGTGGAATATGAAGGCGATAAAAGACACACGAATTTGTTAACCCAGTTTGGATATAAATCCTACGTCTGGGGGCGATACCAAGCCAGGAGAAAACACTCAAAGAGGAGGAAAATTGAGGAGTACAACACACACACACTTGTATGCAAGTCTTCACCACACGTGAAAGACAACACTCACCCTCGTCTCAACTCTTTCTTTTCTCTCTACTCTATTCTACTTTGCTCTATTAAAACAATGCTAATAAGAGTAGTATATATAGCCATGACTTATCCTTTTTCCAACTCAACTTGGGATTTCTAAGTTGAATGAGGTTATCCTTCTCCAACTCAACTTTGAATCGGGTTATCCTTCTCCAACTCAACTTGGGAATTCTAAGTTGAATCAGGTTATCCTTTTCTTCTTCAAATCAATCTTCACAACTTAACAATCTCCCACTTGAAGATTGATTAGCTTTTCTCCACTTCTTTCTTGGTACCGCCGGGTTTGTCTACTCTAGTCATCAAGGCCAGTCGAAGCCGTACACAGCTTCAACTTCGCCATCGCAACCGCCTTGGTCAGCATGTCCGCAGGATTCTTTTCTCCTTGGATCTTCTCCAGCTGCAGTGCCTTCTTCTCCAGAAGTTGTCGGATGAAATGGTACTTGATCTCGATGTGCTTTGTCCGCGAATGGAACGCGGGATTCTTTGCCAGATGGATCGCACTCTGGCTATCGCTATGAAGAATCACATCTGCCTGAGGTTTCCCTAATTCACCCAACAAGTGTTGCAGCCAAATGAGCTCCTTAGCTGCCTCAGTAACTGCCACGTACTCAGCTTCCGTCGTGGACAGTGTGACAACCTTCTGCAACTTTGAGACCCAGGATACGGCTGTACCGCCATATGTGAACACGTACCCTGTAGTGCTCCTCCTTTTGTCATAGTCACTCCCTGCAAAATCAGCGTCAACAAACCCAAACAAGGTAAGCTTGCCCTTACCAAACACCAATGCTCGGTCCTTAGTACCCCTCAGGTACCTAAGAATCCATTTCACAGCTTCCCAGTGCATCACTCCTGGATTGCTCATAAAACGGCTAACTACTCCCACTGCATGTGCTATATCCGGTCGAGTACAGATCATAGCATACATCAGGCTCCCAATTGCTGAGGCATACGGTGTGACTCTCATCTTTGCACGTTCGGAGTCAGTCTGGGGCGAATCACTGTTGGATAGTTTGAACTGATTTCCCAATGGCGTTCCAACCAGTTTTGCATTTTCCATCTTGAATCTGCATAATACCTTCTCAATATAATCAGATTGAGATAACCATAATTTACCAATACCTTTGTCCCTTGTGATTTTCATGCCCAATATCTGTCTTGCTTCGCCAAGATCTTTCATGTCAAACTTCCTCGATAACTGATCCTTGAGCCTATTGATCTCCTTGACATTTGATCCTGCTATCAACATGTCATCAACATACAGGAGTAGAATGATAAAAAACTCATCGAACCTCTTCACGTAGCAGCAATGATCAGCATTGCATCTAGAGAAACCTATCTCTAGCATGAAGTTGTCAAACTTCCTGTACCACTGCCGCGGAGCCTGTTTCAATCCATACAGGCTTTTCTTCAGGCGACACACCTGCTGATCATCTCCATTATACCCCTCTGGTTGTACCATGTATATCTCCTCCTCAAGATCCCCGTGTAGGAAGGCTGTCTTTACATCCATCTGTTGTAACTCCAAGTTCTCTGCCGCTACCATGCTCAACACAAGACGAATAGTAGTTAACTTGACAACAGGTGTAAAAACATCAGTAAAGTCAATACCGTATCTTTGTTGGAATCCCTTTACTACGAGTCTTGCCTTGTACCGCTTCTTCCCGTCTGATTCTTCCTTAACCCGATAGACCCATCTGTTCTGTAGGGCCTTCTTTCCTTTTGGGAGCTGACACAATTCCCATGTGTTGTTTTTCTTCAACGAGTTCATCTCGTCGTTCATCGCAAGCTCCCACTTGCTCTTGTGGACATCATTGACTGCCTCTGCGTAACATTCGGGTTCTCCACAATCAGACAAAAGCAAGTAATAAAGAGAGGGGGAGTACCTATCTGGGGCCCTTCTCAGCCTCGGTTCTCGACCTAGTGCCAAGGGTGTGCTGCTTTCAGTAATCGGTTCCTCCGATACTGGTTCTGGCTCTATCTCCGTTTGTTCGGTTTCGTCCGTCTGAACTCCCACTGAATCCGTATCTGCTGGTCTCATGATCCCGGAATTTGAAATATCGAGATCAACAAATTCCCTTTCCTTCTTGTCATCGTCCGGGCTTACCTTCCTGTCGTTGTACATTACATCCTCATTGAATATAACATTCCTGCTACGAATTATTTTCCGGTTTTGATCATCCCAGAATCTATACCCAAATTCGTCAGTCCCATACCCAATGAATGTACATTTAATCGACTTAGCATCCAGCTTAGTCCGATCATCGTTCAAAATATAGGCTGAACAACCAAACGTACGTAAGAAAGAAAGATCCACTTTCTTACCACTCCATACCTCTTCTGGTATCCTGTTGTTCAACGGGACAGAAGGCCCTCGATTGATCAAGAAAGCAGCCGTGTTGACTGCATCTGCCCAAAACATCTTTGGTAGTCCGCTCTTCAATCGCATGCATCTCGCACGCTCATTCAGTGTTCTGTTCATCCTCTCAGCAACGCCATTTTGCTGAGGTGTCCCCGGGATTGTTTTCTGCATTCGGATTCCATGGTCGGCGCAGTAATTCTTGATACCTTCACTGTTGTACTCGCCACCATTATCCGATCTGAGACATTTCACTTGTAGACCTGTCTCATTTTCTACTAGTGCCCTCCATCTCCTGAATGTATCAAAGGCATCAGATTTTCTTTTTAAGAAATACACCCATACCTTTCTAGTGGAGTCATCGACGAATGTCATGTAGTACGTTGATCCACCAAGAGATGACACTGGTGCTGGTCCCCACAAATCAGTGTGAACAAGCTCCAACTTTTCTTTCCTCGGAGTTCTTCCTGTGGTCAAGAAGCTCACCCGCTTCTGCTTTCCGAACACGCAGTGTTCACAATGACCCACCTCCACCGATTTTAACTCGGGCAACCGTCCTTTCGACTTCAGCACGTTCATTCCTTTCTCGCTCATGTGGCCCAAGCGATTGTGCCACAGGTTAGCCTGCGATACAGTTCCTGCAAAGGGGATGTTTGAACTGGATCCTCCCGCCATGTAGAGCGTTCCCGACTTTAGTCCTCGAGCCAAAGTCATTGCTCCCCGACTGATCTTCCACTTCGCGTCTCCAAACGTCGTGTGGAATCCATCACTATCCAGCTGTCCGACTGAGATCAAGTTCCTTTTCAGTCCTGGTATGTGTCTCACATCATGTAGGGTCCAGCATGACCCATTCGTTGATTTGATCCGCACATCTCCCTTTCCTACAATCTTGAGGGGTTTGTTATCTGCAAGATAAACTAAGCCAAAATCACCTGAGGTGTATGGCTCCATGATGTCTTTGTTGCTGCATGAGTGGAATGAGGCCCCTGAATCCACAACCCAATCATCGGAAGAACTGCTCACACTCAACAAGAGTGCATCCGTGATCTCCTCCGTCGCGGCATTCGCTGTCCGGCCCTCCTTTTCCTTCTTTGGCGCCCGACATTCGCTTTTCATGTGTCCGGGCTTCTCGCAGTTCCAGCACACCATCTCCTTCTTGCCCTTGTTCTTCCCCCTGGACCTTGACCTTGACCTTCCACGGTATTTACCCCGTGTGTCAGGTCTCCCTCTGGACTCTGTATGTAGTGCAGAGCCAGATGATCCACCCGTTTGCTTTCTACGGGTTTCCTCGTTCAACATCATGTCTCTGATGTTGTCGAACTTCATCTTCTCCTTCCCAGACGAAGTGCTCACTGAAGTAACAACCACATCCCAACTGTCAGGTAAAGATGAAAGCAAAATTAACGCTTTTACCTCATCGTCAAACACGATATCCACAGACGCCAGCTGTGTCGTGAGTTGGTTGAAGTCATTGAGGTGATCGGCCACCGACTTCCTCTCCTCCATCTGCAACCTGAATAGTTTTTTCATCAGCATAACCTTGTTCATTGCTGAGGGTTTCTCGTACATATCGGCAAGAGTCTGTAGAACTTCCTTCGTGCTCTTTGCTCCCTTCACATGATAGGCGACATTCCGAGAGAGCGACAGGATTATTGCGCTCATCGCCTTTCGATCGAGCACCTTCCATTCTTCATCACTCGTCTTCTCGGACTTCTCTGCAAGTGGTTCGTACAGGTCCTTCCCGTACAGGTAGGCCTCCATCTGCATACGCCAAAACCCAAAGTCGGAACCATTGAACCGTTCGACTGGAAACTTTCCCTCCATCTTAACTCCTTGAACCAGGCTCTGATACCAGTTGTTAGGAAATGGATCGGGTTAAGATGGATAACAGGTGGAATATGAAGGCGATAAAAGACACACGAATTTGTTAACCCAGTTTGGATATAAATCCTACGTCTGGGGGCGATACCAAGCCAGGAGAAAACACTCAAAGAGGAGGAAAATTGAGGAGTACAACACACACACACTTGTATGCAAGTCTTCACCACACGTGAAAGACAACACTCACCCTCGTCTCAACTCTTTCTTTTCTCTCTACTCTATTCTACTTTGCTCTATTAAAACAATGCTAATAAGAGTAGTATATATAGCCATGACTTATCCTTTTTCCAACTCAACTTGGGATTTCTAAGTTGAATGAGGTTATCCTTCTCCAACTCAACTTTGAATCGGGTTATCCTTCTCCAACTCAACTTGGGAATTCTAAGTTGAATCAGGTTATCCTTTTCTTCTTCAAATCAATCTTCACAACTTAACATGGTGGGGGGGGTTTCGGGGCGGCGCAAGTTCTGCTCTCCGCAGTGCTAATTGGCATTCATTTCAGGTTGAGTTTGAGAATCAGAGGCCGCACCTTTCTGCACTGAGTGCCTTACAACAACTACTGACTAGTCCAAATGAGTCACTGTGCCTTAGTTTTGTTAAAAAGTTGATTCTTCATTTGAAACCTCAAATCATCCTCCCAAAAGATAATCTTTGAAAATTTATTAAAATTAAAGTTGCATTAATTTTTTGTTATTTTTTACTCAATAAAATAAAAGGATAATTACACTCTACTCCCCTGGGATTTGGTGTAATTACATCTAAATTTCCTGTAGTTTGAAAAATTAAATCTAGCATCCCTGATTCTGTGGTTGGAGACTGCTGAAGGTATTTTCAATGGATAAAGATGTCTTTTTCAATTTTTGGGAAAATGGTTGAGGAGACGTTTTTTTCTAATCGGAGTTCAAACTTAGAATTTATAAATTATTTCTCTCTGGAAGCACCATGTGTCCCAATGAGAACTGTTGGTCTTTATCTGATTCTGTGAGGTGTTCCTCTAAAAATCCTACGAGAATACTACCTAGGTCACCGGTGAATGCCTATGTAATTTTTCTATCTCCATGCCAATTCCCTATCTGCACACGCCAATTTTTTTGTTCCCTACAAAAATTCCTTCACAAGTTTGAATTCGAATGTCATTTTCATTCAAAAGAAAAGTGTAAAAATAAACAATGTACATCAAAAATGCAAGACCGAATGGTCAAATGTAAAAAAAAGATGGGGGCAAAATACAAATACCCTTATATGTTGAAGGGATTTCAGCACTCAATCCTTTTATTTAAAGTTAACATATTCTTATAGTTTTGATAAACTATTCATTTCATTTTTTTTAAATTTTCATATGATTAAATAAGCATAATTAAATGTTAAATTAGGGTACTTAGATCCCCTCTTTTTTTTTTTAGATCCCCTCTACTTATATTTTTTTTCAAAAATATTTCACAATTACACTTATACCTCCTCTGAGAATTTTTCATTTATATCGGACCCCTTCCATTTAGATTTGGATGGAAAATACTGACGTCGACAAAAAATTATGTATAGTTTTTTCATCCCATTATTTAATATTTTCATATAATCTTTTTATACTTATAAGAGAGTAAATGTATATAAGTCAAAATGGTGTAAAATAAAAAATTATGTATTTTTTTAACTGATGTCAGTATTTTCTGTCCAAACCCTAACATAAGGATTAAATCGAGAAAATTTTCAACTTATAAAATATAATATGAAAATATCATAATGAATACGACTAAATTGAATGAGCCCCCAACATAAGGGACAAAAAATACGACTTTTCCACAATTTTATTTACCGAACCTCATTTTAATTTTAAGTATTAACCTACTAAATATAACCTTATCGTATTCCCTTTTGCCAAAAATGTGCAGCAATTAAATTATCCACCACAAACACCAAACAAATTAAAATTATTCCAAAATTCAAAAACCTTGAAATTGTCAGAAATTTCTGGAGGGTATTAATGGAATTTCAGGTGAGGGCAAAAGTATATAAGCACGTTTATGTTTTGTAGTGAATATAAAGTGTAGGGGACAACCTAAGGTGTAGCATTACATAACGTCTTTTGACTTTGTCGGTAGTTTAGTGACACGACTCTAAGAGGGGAGGTTTAATTATTTTAATATTATAAAAAAATAGATAATAGAAAATATAAAAATATATCAAGTCATCAACGTTCTTAGACCGGAATAAAAAAAATATTTTTTTTATAATAATTAAATCCTATGACTCGAACTCGAGAACTTGTCTACGATTTGAAATTATCTTAATTTTTTTTTTTTTTGTACTTGACAGCCTTAACTTGACTCTCAAGTCTTGACAAGACTGACACACCAATCAAGGTAATATTTATATAGAAAAACAAAAACAAGGCTACGTAGGTGTCTTGCCGGCGCCGCTGCTGAAGAGGAGGGTGCGGCCCGCACCCTCCTCACCCCTAGACGACAGCTGTCGGCCTCTATTTCTGTGAGACCGGCGTTGCCTAGATGGGCGGTGGGCGGAGGGACGGGAAGGGGGGAGGGAAGGGCGAGGTTGGAAGCGAGAGGGGTGGGGGTGGGAGGAAGGGTTATATTATTGTTTTGAATTTTTTTATAAATTATAACTATATATATTATAAATATATTTTTTAATAATTATAAATTATATATATTATAAATTAAAATAATTATATATTAATAGGCCTACTTTGACCGGTTGACTAGAAGGAGTTTTTTAGTCATTTTTTTTAAAAAAATAGACTCAAATTGACCAGGGGACTGTGTGATTATTTATTCATAACATATGGGTGATTTTTTATATTAAAAATTTTATAAGAGAACTTTTGATACTTTGATATATTACAGGGGATCAAAATGAATTTAACTCTTTTCTTATTATCTATATATATCCATATACATAATATTCAGATATGCAGTTCATTATGTATCAAATATTAAATAATCATATCAGTTATAGTATCTTCAACGAAATATTATATATCAAATATTAATGCTATATTACAAGACTTTATTTAGAACAAACAATTCAGATAATATTTCGTATTATGGATATAATCAACAATAACTGATATTTATATTAATGATATATCGAATAAAAAAAAATTATCCGTTGAATAAATAAAATATCGAATATATTTTTTTAGTATAAGTACTAAAATCTTTTTAATTTTTCTCAAAACACTAATTATTGGAGCTCATTGAATCTGTCCGTACACATATGTGTATTCATGGACACTTAGATGGATAGCTTTAATGATTTTATTTATTAAATATAGATAGATTATCGTACTATCGCCATCAATTGATTTATTAATGACTGACAAATTAGGGGACACATTGAACGCCACCCTAATAGTAGAGAGGGCTAAAGTGTGTTTAATTCAATTTCTAATAATGTATTTAATTTAATTTAATTATGCTCTTTGCTTGTAAAAGAGTATAGATTATTAGAATCCATTTAAAGGGTTTGTTGATTAACATAGAAAACTAACTTAAAATATATCCTATAAACCTATAAAATATAAATGTACTTTCATTAATTTAAAATATAGTAATATGCCAACAATAATTTATTTCAAACTTTTTTTAATAAATATAAACTTATTTTTTTATGCCATTATAATAATTATAAAAAAAAAAGAGTATTGCACTTACTATGTATTTCTTTACAAACAAATAACTATTATTATATGGGTCCACTTCGAATCGAGTCTCAGTTCATTCCTCCTTTCCAGTGGGAGAAGCATCCGAAGAAGCAGTGGGTCACACATCTAGTATGCTAGACTGCTAGTATTATTAATTATGGGAGAGACCCTTTAACTGCTATCATAGTTGACAAAATATGAATTGATTAAAATGGCGTTACCTATACTTTTTTCTTCCGTGAATAGCTATATATTTTTCATTAATTAGTTTAACTAATATTTTTTTCTTCATACACATTTAAGTTGATTTATTTTATTATTTTTTATTTTATAAAATAAATATAATAAGAATTTAAATTGTGTAGAGGGAAGAGGGTGCTTCATTAACTATGATGTAGAGAGCATATAAGCAATGAGATGTACAATATTATGTTTATCTAACTAATCACAAGATAATACTTCTTTGGTACCTAAATAGTGATATGAAATATTAAATAATTTCTGTATTAATAGTTTTAATTTTTAGGTGAGGTGATTATTTAATATGGTATTAGACGTCAAAAAAGACATTCGGAATTCGAATATGTCAGCCAACTGATTTATGAGAAAAAGAAAAATAAAGTATTGCGTGTAAATTTAATAATAACTAGCTTTTATAGCACGCCGTTTCTACGTGCATATAATAAATTATTTTTCACGCTTTAAAATATATTATTAATAAGATAAATATATAAATCAGTACATTGCATTAATAAAAAGAAAGAAAGAAAAATTATTATTTAATGTAAATCTTAAAAAAATGAATAAGTTAATTATTTTATCATCAATGATACTTTATACTTCACAAAAAATTGGCGTGGATGTGCCAATAACCACCGTTTGTGAATATTAAAGATTTTTTCTAGATAATATAATAATAATAATAAGAAGAAGAATGGATAATTCACTCCCATTCTTCGAAGTTTGATGTAATTACACATTGATCTCCTATAATCTGGAAAATTACATATAATACTCTTAATGTTTGTTTTCGTCTAACAAATAAATCCATCTGTTAATCAAAATTCATCGAATGTGTTGATATCAACAAAAAAGTCTGAAAAAATATATATATTTGACCCCAATTGACTTGTTATTAATTTATTACAGGTTAAATAATTTTTTTTATGACTAAATTATACTTATGCACCTTCACAAATTCATGCATTTGAGGAAGTATATATTCACTGTTACAAGGGTAGTTTAGTTAGAAAAAATTTAATATATAATAAGTCAATTAAATGTAAATATCAATTTTTATTTAATTTTTTTGTTGCTATTAACAAATTCAGTCATTTTTTTATTAATGGAAGGACTTATTTGTTGGATAAAAATAGACATCAAGAATATTAAATGCAGTTTTTCAAACTACAAATAGTCTATGTGTAATTAATCAAATTTCAGAGATAGGTCTTAACAATTTAGATAAGATGGTCATATCAATGCGTCCCATCCTATCATTTATAATCCTGCCAACCGACCAAACAAGGCCTTACATCATATTGGGTCTCAGCACCGACAAAATTAGATTAATTAAAAAAAATAAAATTATAAAAAAATATTAAGACGAAAACATAAATAGAACAATTACAAAGTAGTTAGTAAAAAGATTTAATTTTATTTTTATATTCAACACACTTTCGTATTTTTATACTTATTAATTACTTTAACTTTAGCATCAATGAGATTTAACTTAGTGGGCAAAGCTGATACAACATGATCTTAGAAATCGTTGGTTCGAGTCCCGCCAGGTACGTGAGATATTGTCTACTCTATTGTAATGGTTTTTGTTAGGTATTGATATCGACGCGAATGATTGTACTTGTAATAATTTATTTCAATTAATAATAATTTATCGCTATTACCTAAAAACAAATTACTTTACTTTAGTTTCAGACTATTTGTTATTCAACTATTTTTATATTTCAAAATGAAATTATTTATAAATTTATCTAATAGCGTCGTGTATGCATGTATTGTGATAATATCTCTGAATTTTATTTTGTCATGTACAAAAATAAAGTCTTTTTTTTATATGCATTCATATAAGTGTATGATTATTTATCTTTATAAAAGAAAATTATTAGAAATTTTTTTTTTTGGATAAATTAGTTGGTATTATACACCCATAAGAAAGAATAAAAAAAGACATCATTTGATATATTCAAATTTAATAATTAATTTAACACATCAATAGCAAATATGTTTAAATGAGACAAAAAAAATAAAATAAAAAACTATCATAGAAATAAAATACCCATATTCATAGAATTAAATTTATGGTATTTTAATTATGAGACATTAAAATTATCAAAAACAATAGTTGTCTGATAAGTAAAGTAGTTTACAAGCTTTAATATTTTAGAGATGGTTAGAAGCTAAAACTTCTAAATTTTGGATTGAACCTTTTTGTTGGTCCTTAATTATTTGTTTTAATTAATGTCAAATTTAATGCATGCCAAATATTTTAATTGATGGGGTAATACTCACAACAAGAAATATAATTTCTTACTACGGCTAATTATTATAGTCAAAAGAAGAAAATTGTAGCAAATACAAATCGATCACGACTTTGCAATGGTCATTAAGTATGACGAAAATATTAACCATGGCTAAAACCATGTAAATGTTTTGACTATTACTAAAAATCATGTCGAATATTGATTACTCGTGGTAAAAATTCATGTTTTTGCTTTAATTTTATTTAACTATTGTTCATAATAATGATTTAAACACGACTTTTAAGCTGTTGTTATTTATAATGTAGTAAAAACTTAATTTTTTCTTTTTTATTTTTGTAGTAACTGGAGTATTTTGAAACAGTCAAGTTTATAGTGTTTTTTCGTAACTTTTCATTATTGAGTTGAATAGTCTCATTGATTGCTTGCGAACTCTTGCACTATTTTTGGTTTATGTTTTCACATTTCTCAAAATAAGATAAAACACACCCAATATTTATTTTTGTATTTTTTTATCTTATTTATGCGTTTTTTTATTTTTTAACTTTCTATATATAATATATATATACACTTATATATATATAATATAAAAGAGACATGATTTAACAATAAACAGTGATTTTTGTCTCTAAAAGATACAACATTAAACATACAAAATTTATATATATACATATTTATATATAAAAAAGATATAATTTAACAATGAACAGTGATTTTTGTCTCCCAAATCCCAACATCAAACCTACAACACTTATTTTAAAATATTTTAAATTACCTCAAAATACAAATCCAAACATATCATCTATTTTCAACACACACTTATTTATCTCTATTTTTCTCTCTCTATCTCCAAAATACTCAAACCACATATCCAAACACTATGTTGACTTTTTCTTAAACAGCTTTTAGTATTACTAAATTTGTATAAATAAAAATATAGAAAAATTTAAAGGAACAGTTGTCTATACTATTATAAAAGAAAACTCTATTGTCGTAGTAATTTTTGAATATCCAGATTTACCCCTTATTTCATTTATTCTCTTAAAACAAAATTAGATTAGAATAGTAACTTACTCCTTAGTTCATGTATTTCTTTCAACTCGCTACTCCATATTTCTTTTTTCTGCACAAATTTTTGTATGTTTAATAAATCCACAATTACAATTAATTTTTCTCTCGCCTTACCGATATTTTTTCTTCTCACAAATTTCTTTCTTTTCCTCAACTCACACCTTATTTTGTTTCACTTGATACTATATATGTATCAAAATTGACCAACATGCGTGATTTAAACACAATTAATGTATATTAATATTTTAGATAAATTACACTAACATCCCTTAAAGTTAAGCTAATTTACACAAACATCCCTATCATTTGCAAAATTATAGCTACACCATCTGAGGAGTATTAGTAATATTCTTCAAGAAATGTTTCTGTAAGTTTTACATTTGAATAAAAAGTGTAGTTGTAATTACAACTATAAATGTAACATTAATTTTGCAAAAAGAAAAGGAGTATTTGTATATTTTGACTTAATCTTAGGGGATGTCAACATTTTCATATAACCCTTTTATTTGTTCACGCATTGCGTGTGCGTGGACGGCTAGTTTTGTATAAAAAATAAATATAATTGAAAGTTTTTTAGTCGATATACATTTTGACAACCAAACAGCTACTCAAACCCCCCTCAAAACTTAATAAATAGTATTACATTATCGATTTAATAATAAAATTTCATAATTAGCAAAGAGTAAATTTTACAGTTTCCTTGTTTTTTTTAACACGCTCGAGCTTGAAAAATGTTATCTTTAAAAGTCTGGACTCGAACTTGATTTTGAAGCTCAAAAGACAAAAAAGCTGAATGAATTCTTTGACACTCATGCACAGACATTAGATTAAGGGAAGCAGCAGAAAATCATAAATAGATTAAAAAAAGCGTCTATTATGCAGTAATAAGATGATGAACCAAGAACAAGAATCACTTTGTTACTCACATATAAAGAGGTAAACATGTTCAATTTATCTGCTTATAGCTTCATAAACGTCAAGGTTTAGTGTGAAGAAAGCAAAGTTATCCCGGTACCTTGATTTGGATCATGTCCTTCCTGTACAGTAGCCAAAAGTTGAAAACCAGACTTACTTCCCGTCGTCATTGCCACCAAATTGGGTCGAGTTTCCGTTCCAAAAGGCATTTCTGTCGTTAGGCCGACTATCATCATCATCGTGTTTTAATGTGTGGATGTTACCTCCGAAGGAGCGAGAAGTTTGCTGCCTGCGTACAGTGCTGCTGTTGCTGTTTCTGCCACTCGTGTCGGATGAGTTGATTGGTGGTCTGCTCCTATCCCTAAGGGCATTCTGAAGTGAAGGATTTGGGCCTGCAACACGCAAAGCAACCAATTACAAGTTAGATTGTCTCTTTTTGCAGAGGTGTATAAAACTGATGGCACAAAAATGGGTCACAAGAAACGTTTTCTGATCAAGAGTAAGGTAAATTAATATGAAATGCCGTTATGTGGCTGAAGAAACATGGCAGAAGAAACCATTAAACTGTAACTATATCAAGGATCTAAGCTTTATACTCAATAGGAACGATGCACGCAAATTTGTTGCTCCAATATATGTTACCCGGCACCCACCCTTACTCCAGTTAAAACAACCAGAAACCAGAGGGGTTGTAGAAGAAACAACCAGAACCACAATAACATTCTAGTTGCTACACATACTGACCACCATGAGCACCATCACACCATCATCATCAATCAAAAATAAAAGTAAACATAAAGACCAGGAGTGCAATCCTGACCACTAGAACTATAACAATCACATAGCATGATATTCCAAATTATACTACTTGCTACATTTGGATAGGTCTATGATAGTGTCTTTTGATAAAGATTGGTAAGAATCTATGACTGATGAACACTCACCTCACACTGATATAGCTGAATTACTGACTAATCTCGTCCATCTTTCATAAATCATAAAAACCTACCATGTTTGGAGACTTCCCCTATGTCAATTTTACAGTAAAGGACGATGTTAGCAAAATAACATTTGTAACTTTGTATTTGCTCTTGACTCAACTGACCTTGTATGTTTTTTGACCAATTATCTTGGTAAGCCTACCGAGGAGCATAAATGTAATAATTTCAGACATAAAAAGAGGTAAACCGAAAATGTAATGAGATACAGTTAAAACAATACTAAGTTTAGATGAGGAAAAACAATTATGTCAGGCCAAAAAGTTAGCCATTGGTAGTTGCTTTTTCGCCACCCTAAACATGTTAGACTAACAATCATCCTTGAACTAACCAAAGAAGAATGACTTGTTCAAATTCTTTAACATTGCTGTAGGATTGATATATGAAGGAGAAAGGCAACTTCAAGATTCTCTCTCCTTTCTCCTTTTCTCAATCTGTTTCCATTTTCACAGTCATAACTCTTGGTGATGTGGAGATGTTGGAGGATGTGTTCTGGTGAGTAGGAAGAAAGAGAGGAAGGGATTGAGTCTATTCTAAGATCTCAAGAGTCTATACTTTCTATACAAGTAGGGGCATTTAATGATACGTTGGATTTAAGATCTTTGAATCTTATAGGAAACAGATTTAGTCATCAACATGCTACGAAGACATCCTTTCAACTAAAGAAGTATTCAGATGCTACCACCAAGGCATCTTGAAAGTGCATCCTATTCCATGAATATGATATCTATCAAGAGTGATGTATGGAATATATGACAAAGTTGTAGTATTTCTATTGATCGCTCATATAGGCCCGAGTTGGACATCCAATTGCTTCGATTTGAATTATCCGGATAATGCCTTATGTATATATAAAAAAGATGGCCAATCAAACCTATTTTATTTCTTGATTCAATAGAAGCTCAAAGAGGTGAATGAGGTCCCAAATGTACCCAGATATATTTCAATACAATTACTATGAATTTAGGTGAAGAATTGTCAATTGGAAATCTGATCCATTTCTTTACACTTGTAAGTCGAGGACAAGATGGTTTATTCATGACTTCTATTTGGTAATGTTAGACAGTAGAGGATTTAGTAATTTAACTATTTTAGAGTGTGGTAAGCCAACAAACTTATAGGGCATGTTTAAGACACCACGATAGGGGAAAAAGGAAAAAAAGGGGGGGTTTGGGTATGCAAAGAACAACATGCACTTTCCAACTGAAAATGATCCAGCTACACACCAATCAATCTTTTGTGTCCAGAATCCGGATTTCAAGAAATATAATCTGCAGCAACCAAGATTACCACCACCATTAACACCCCAAAAACCCGAAAATTCCGTGCAGGATAACAAGAAAGGAAAAACCTGATTCCAAATATATGATGGCTCCATTCAGTTCCACCTGCTGGAAGCACACTTCACGTCCGACAGTGCCAATTTAATTGATAACAAATTTAACCCTTTTCTGGATATAAAAACCAAACTTTACCAAATTCACTGTCAGAGACTCAGAATAGTCCTCCCAGTACACCTATCATTTTACTCTTTCTTCCTAAAAACTCCCAACCCACTACCCTCACCACTCTGTTGCTCTATGTATATTGCAAATACACAATTACAAGACAGAATAAATAATAATTTTATATCATCAGTCCGCATAATCATTACCAAATTTCATATAACCAACTCGATAATATAACAAAACTATAAAAACTTTGTATTGTTTGAAAATATAACCAAACACATTTTCAACAGTTTCACCTTTTAAAAAAACTCTTCTAGACACATTTTCATCCTCAAGCAAGGGCGAAGGGCATCTTTGTTTGCTTTTCCCATAGACAATTTACCACATACACCCAAAACATGGAATCACATGAAGCAGATGATTTCCACCAAATTAGCTCATAAACTCATGGTACAAAACCAAACCACAGCAGAAACATTGCAATAATGGACTTGATCCCAATTCTATCACCAATAAGAGAACGACTAAAGCATCTGCAAACGCTGCCAACATATCTGCAGCTGCAGCTTAAGCATCAGCGTAATATTCCAGAGCTATGCCATCTTATTCTTGTCGATATGATTTAAGAAATAGCATTAATAAAGTTCTCCTACTTAGGTATGCTAGAGATTATCTATATTGCGTCATTTTCACGGTTCATGGGCGTACACAGTCATATGATGATTTCAATATTTGAAGATTTCAGAGGGATGCTTTGCTGCGGCGATGACAGTAGTGGGAGAAGTTTTATTGACCAGATCATTAGGGTGTTTACTTGTTAATTGGATATGAAAGTTCTATAGATCAAGAAAAACAAGACCAAGGATTTATGACAGAATATATAGGTGTTCTCTCAGCTTTAAAGTTGTTAAGATGGTGTTTTATGAAAGTTGCGCACCTTCAAAAAGTATAAATGAATATCAGAAAGTTCAGTAATGAAAGATATCCAAGTCATGGAGAAAGAGAGGAAATGAACAACAAAACTGGGAATTGCAGTTTGCTGTTCTCCCAAAAAGAAATTCTTAATCTCTAAATGGAATTATTTAGGCACCAAATACTCAATTAGTAGTTGAACAACCTGGGGTTGGTTGTTTCATGCAGAATCAAATTCTTGAAAAACTATAAATTATCAGGAACACGAAATAATCAGGATTTTTGGCTTATAAGAACATAAATAGGTTTTGAGGTCAAAATGTAATTTGAGATAGAAAATATATTTTCAGAGATGATCTCTCTCTTCAAATTATTGTTTGCATAGAATTATTAATAAATGAAATTAAGCCTCCACAGAAATTAAGGAAATGAACAGACACTAAATGAAGAAACAAGAACAAACCCCAGCATTACATCAGGTATTTCTAGGGCTAGTATTAGAGGATTCAGAAGCGTAACAACAAACAAAGAGTCCACTTACTTAGCACAGGATATATGAACCATTTGACCTAGAAGTTTATATTAATGAAGCAAATCATATGATTCCACACACATTTATTTGTAGAAAGATGAGAGAATTAAATTAACTCACTGTATTGCCATACGCCACTTTGGGATTCCTGGGTAGCACTTGGTGTGCTGGCATCTCCACTAAGATAAGAAAAAGGGTTTGCATAAGATAAAATTCTTCTCAGAAATGCCCAATATCCTCCGCCTTCACTAGAAGAGCCAGCATCATTTGAGGGAGAAGCTTCATAGTGCGAAGGTACTCCTCTACGATGCAAATTATTTTGGTTATATGGCACCACAACTAATGCCTGCCTATTGAAGAGACCCAGTTCTGATAATGTGCTGCCCAAATCTGTCCACGTAATAGGAGCCAGAAGACAAACATTCAAGAGTATGGCCAATTCAGCACTGTGATACAGATAAGCAGAAATACTTGCTCGAAAACACATCAAGATTCAAGAATATTTCACTAAATACACAACCCAACATAAAATGAAGTGATTAATAAACTAGCATTGCATTCAGGCCCAAAAACAAAAGAGAAATTCATGGAAACATAATACGAATCTAAATAGAAAGCCGGAAATTTCGACAAAAGAGTAATGGTGTCAACTACCCGGCCTCCCTTACAAAAACGAAGTAAAATAAATTATCTGTTATCACCAGTATAATCCACCTACTTACTGCATGCCTAGTTCTGGTCACCTTTTAGTTAATACAGGTACACATCCTGCTCATTTAATATAACATGTTAATACGAAGGTTATTTCCACTCTATACTAACAAAAATAACCCTTGCACTATTATGAGCTAAGACTGTAACTTTAGTCCTTTATAATGTGATCTGTCTGAATACTTGTAGAGTAGGACGACTAATCATCAGAATGTTAGTGTGTAAAGAAATATAGAGTTCCAATCCATGAAAGATCAATTCAAAATAAGGTTTGGCATTTTGCAATCATGAGAAAAAAGATTGTGTACAAGCATCCATAGTCATATGAATATATGTGTTTATTTGATATTAAACCTTAAACTAGATCAATTTTGGCGCTCATTGCAGCTGCCTTCAAGGATGATTTTAGGCATGTCAATAGGCGGACAATACCCCAACCCGAGCCCATTATAAAAGCTATTACCCAAACCAGATATTTTTACATAAGACCACACCCAGATGAGCCAGATCAATACCCATAGAAATAAATATTTTGGGTATGAATAGGGCCTAGACTTAAAATATTTGTGGATACAGATATTACTATGGGTAAGGTTTAATACTCCAAAATGCATATTTACCGGTTAACTTAAAATCATCAAATTTGTAAAGTTTTTGATAAATCAATTGACTAGATCTATTTGATATATAAAAATTCATAAATCTTGGACATATTCTATTAATACTTTTTTACTTATTGATACTTTAACAAAACTTGTCAGAGTTTTTCATCTTTATTTTCTTAGTGGCAACTCCACAGATAAATTCATCTGAATAGTTTGGAAAACGAAAGAACAAAAAACTTAAGAAATTTAAATTAGTTAAGCTCGACTAATATTCTATAGTTATTAGAATTTGAATCATAAAACAATCATCAAAAGAAAGTTGAACGCAAATTTAAATCAATAAAAAATTTAACTTATTTATGCCAAAGTTAAATATGTTTTTCATGCTCAACTTAATTTTTACACTGATTCTTAAATTTTCATTTCTATCTTGAGTCTGCCCCAGCGACGTAATTGATTGATATTGGACTACTATTTTGAGCAAAGTCAAGATGATTATTTAAATTATAAAGATGGTCAATTTGTACTTGTTGAAATTTGAACAGCTTTATTTTATAAACCGGAAGCTCATAAATATTTTTAATAAATTAATAAATTAATTTAGTAACATGTTCTTGTGATATCATTACCAAAACCACATAGAATTACTTCATTCTTTTTAAGAAACTTTATCGTTTGATTTTTTTTATGTAAATTTAAAATTTAAGAAATTTAATTTTCCAAACTTACTATGACAAAGGTAACACAAAATTTAATGGCTTGGACCAGATCAGACACAATTATTATGGGCATTCTATGGGTAACACCCAATGGGTATTCTATGGGTAGGATCCTATTGGGTATAGAAGTAACTATTATAAGTATTTATTAGATATGGGCCCAGGTATAGTAATACCCACTTATTGATAAGCCAAGGTGTTTTTCATTGTAAACTTCTAGGTGAAAGGAATGTAGAAAGGTTAGATAACATGACAAAGAACACGAGCAAAGTTGTTATTTTCATGAAAAATCCCCTTCTTTTGGTAAGTACTCCCAGTTCTATATCAATAAAGTACACAATTAGCTAAAAGAATTAGAGCATACCTTGGTCACTGAAAACCTTTCTAGGGTAAGGAATTGCTAGAGTAAAAGAGCCAAAGCTGCTTGATTGAATTCCATATATATAATCTTTAACCATTTTCAAGGTATCATTCACGGAAAACTTGACTTGTAGGCTAGAACCATCAGGCAGTCTAATATTTAGGAAAATATCATTTGATTTAATGGCAGAGGAAGCTGGAGTATCATCTTTCTCAACTTCTCTGGTCTCTTCTGTACGAACATGTGCCACTTCATTAGCTTCATTTGAAATCTCGTGAAAAACTTCATTGCTGCTGTCCAAATGATTATCAGAAAAGCTTAAATTATTTTCCGGCACAGGATATGCCACTTTAGGGTTATTTTGACTTCTCTCAGTCGGGTCCTGTGAAGTATTTCCTGCTTCAATTTCGGAAATAGACTTATCAAGTTCACGACTGCTCACAGCAAGAGATGGTTCAGTAGAACCCACACCAACCCCCTTGGAATCTGTCTCCTGTCCATGAACAAAACATTCACACTTTTCAAAGCCAGCAGAATACAGTTACCAAAGATAATGACCAAAAAACAATTTTGAGTACTTTCGAAGCATCTTTAGAACTGTTACTATCTGCTGTTGCCCCAGAATATAATGGCTGTCCAGCATCCGGGGATAGGACATGAGCATTGGTCAATGGTGCCGACACATGTGTCCCTGGTGTCACTTGCTCAGATGAAGTAATCCCCGAAGTTCCTGAAGCCAGTTGTTTTCCAGAAGCAAGTGCAGCAGTCAAGAAAGCAGCAGTAGTCTCCTAAACCACAAACATTCAATGCATAATTGGTTCAAGCACCAAAAAAGTAATTATTGACAAAGATTCCATCCAGCAATTCATCCCTGATGTAATATAATATGATAACATACAGATGGGAAACCGTAACAGCACCAAACACCCACAACACATCAACAAGAACTTTTGGCTCAAATATGGTCAAACAGTGGAGATGAAGCAAAATTTGCAAAATGTGGAAGGATCTGTGATGCCCATTCGAGGTAGTGGAAACGACAAATGGTGGCAGAAGAGATAAGACGAGTGGGAGGCTGTATAGATAAACAAGAATGTTGGAAATGGAAAAATGGGCAAGCTGGAAAGCCAAACCAGAGTAGGACTTCTATAGTGAAGTTGATTAGGTTTGGTTCTCTCAGATGTTGAACTAGAAAATGCAAAACCTTAACCACTTTGATTCAAATTAAACCAAGACAACATAATGCATCAGCAACTGGCAAACATCAATCAACAAGTAATACACATCAATTAGAAAACAATATTATTAGGTAGTAAAGGTTCAATGAAGGACAATTAAGACACAGGACCAGCAGCAGGGATACAGGGGACTGCTATAAAAGGGCACAAAACTCGGAAATATTCTAATGAGTGTATCAAATACCAGCATAACCCACCTGAACATGAAGACCTAACCATGCCTCCTCAAGACTGGAAGCAAGAACATCGGCACTGACAAAGCCCTCTAAAAATTGTCATTCAGAAAAACAAGATACAATGTAAAATATAAAAATCAGGTAAGCAACAATTGCTAAACAAAATGAAGTTTTTGGCTATGAAAAGAGTACCTTTTTGCCAAAGTTGTACACCATTATATCCAATAGCAGTTATACAAGGGGCAGAATGCTGGGGATCTGCAGAGCTTGATGCAAGGATACAAACTTTATCTATTTCTACTAGTAAGTGCTTCAGAATTACTTAGTCTAACACAATTTCACCAACCACTGAATAACTGCATTCAGTTTAACGACGGGAACTCCTATCTTTGTTAGGTACACGAATAGGACGAAGGGAGGAGGACGGGTGAAAATGATGGCACATCTAGTTCATTACTCCATCCAAAATTGAAAAAAATGCTTCAGACTGAAAAGGAGTCATAGGTCAAAATCACAAAGTTGCTAGCTGATATTTGATATTAGCTTTACTTTTTACCTTCACAAATACAGCCATGAGCGCTTAGTAGTCACATTAATATATTCATTGACAAAAGGAATAGCACTTTTTACCAATCCTGTCAAACTGTAGGGTATTTAGTCTTATAACAAAGACTTATCCATTTGCTTCACCCTGTCAGAATATAAGCTAAGGCTTTTAAGAAGACATCCCTCTGAAAACTAGCCAGAAATTCAATTAGATTGCCACATGATGACCAATTAATAAGTGATTTCACCCATATCGTAGCCTTTTCTGGAACAAATGTGGATGTTAAAGCCACTTGTGCTTGTGCTATCTGGTCCAACTGTTTGACAGAAAGTATACACATTAATTGAAGTTGATTAGAGGTGCCATAAATAGTATATTTTGTAGGTTCTACGAGATTTTATCTTTCTCTAATACCCCAAGTTTTAGGCCTGAAAATATCAACTCAACAGCTTACTACATAGTAAGTAAATAATTAAAAGAAAACATAAAAATCAACCCTAGAGAAACTCTTGAAATTCCAAGACCACAACAAAGAAAAACAAGGTGCTCTTTTGAGAGAGAACAAACAATTGTGCCTGCGTAAACAGCAAACAGAGTTAAACCGTGAATCCTTTTCTAACATCATCTCTCCCCAATTATGCAGTTCAATACTTACGAATCTTTACGCCATTAACTGCGCTCCAGTTTGACTGGCTCAGATAGGGGGAGTAAGCATCTAACCATCCAACCTAACTAACATCATTTTTTCTTTTAAAGTTTGTAGGCACAGGATCAGCATTAGAATACCAGTATCTAACATTATTACTACCACCCCTAGTGCTCAACTCAGACTCTACAGAATGAATAGATCCTGCTTGCTTACGATGCTGATGCAACCAACTGCTGCTTCTGTTTCCAGACGCGATACCAGATTTCAATATTTTAGATTTTGGGTAAACAAGAGACATGTCAAGACAATGCTCTGACATTTCTCAATTTAGATCCCAGTTTCATTTAACAGATGACGAACTGATAAGTACTGTTCAAGATGCATCAAGCTCCGTATGTCAGCTACAATAATAGACATAAGAACAAGCATATCTCCACATGTATCTATAGAAAGACATACTTTGATCCCTACTTCCAACAAAACCTTTTAGAAAAAATAAAGTAGCGCTTCCACTCACTGCCTAGTTGTGTAACTATTATTGCATGGTGTCAGTCTAAGCCATTTAAACTTAAATTGTGGATGATAATTGGCTTCAAGAAAGGATACATATTGCTGAAAAATTTGATGCTTCAGAGCTTCCTTCCAAGATGTGTAACAAAATGCAGTACTTTGACAACACCTCAGAAACCTGAATGCAGTATGAGATCATAAAAACAGTGACAGGAGAAAATAATTGTGGATCTAGAAACCTATTAGGAATAACAGTGATTCTGTGGATAGCGGTCAGAGTAAACCTACACTTGGATCGATCCATGTGGATGTTTCTAAAAGTTTTGACTCCGAATTGTCACCTAGTACAGAAAAATGATACTGTCAAATATAGGAAATCTTGTTTATCAAGGCATAAACATTATAGGATTCAAAATATTTGTCCCCGAAACTGTCAGTGGTAACCAAAAGTTCATCATCATCTTAAGCCATGTATAAGAAAACATATAGCACATCTCAAACTACAAAGAAATCGTATAAAACGGCATGCAAACCCTGAAGCAACAAATCTTTAACCATTAACCAGCAAATCCAAAAACCACGTATGTGAGCTCAAAAGATTTAGTGCACGTGAGTATTCTATATAGAATAGCTATAAGATTTTGCAAAATCCAAACCCAACTATGGTATTCACTGGGCCAAATAGCTCAAATTACTATTTTCTTTTTTTTTTTTTTTCAAATGCCACACTCACAACTGAATAAGAGGGGCTTCTTTATATGTGCAAACAAAATACAAAAAGAAAGAGCATGAAGGCATTGCCCAGTTGCAAAGGTTGCAAAACATTTAGCTTTTATCTACCATAATGAAAAAGAAAGAATATTTATTATGGAAATCAAGACTGGACCAATGAAATGTACAAGGTTAAGAACCAGAAAATGGACTATGCTCAGTACTCTGTTCCTTTCCCACTTCTACAACTAACTTCCTCAGTCTCTTCTGCCGAACTTCATGAATCTTTGCCCTACTCAATCGTTCCCTCATATTTCATCTTTTTTTCCTATCCCCATTTTCTCGATAGTTTACTATGCAAAAACTCGTTAGGAGTCACTGAGTAATATCCTTTGTCCCCCTCTTTTGAGCAAATGTGGAGCGACAGAGTCAATGAAGCTTTATTCCTGCACTTGCCTAGAGTTCAGCTAATTGGTCCTTTTCTTTTCACTATCTATATCAAGGACCATCTCCAAATTTAAGACTAAGGTTTACATTATTTTGATTACTTATGATATATGGATATGAGATCACAAATATGGATTTGGATACAATTGGAAGCGGGATACACTAGCACTCAACAGATACGGTACAATATGGATGTGGGGTACATTAGTACTCAACAATATATAGAATGCGATGCAGGTTGGATAAACTATATCTGTAAATGTATCAAAAATCTACATAGCAGAAAATGATATTACAATAATACTCGAACACTAACATCGATGTTCCAGGTTCAGTAATTGCTTCTACTCTTTGTTCAAATTCTTTATTTATTTACCACGATCTTATAATTTTTCAAAATATAGTAAATGACCAAATATATTTACACCTAAACATTGACAACCATAATACATATATATATACATATTACAAACTTCAAGACATTACAACAGAATAATGTGAACAAAGTATAAGAGCATAGAACAAATTTGATTCACTTTAAAATAATCTCATTTTAACTTGTCAAATATGTAATTTAAAGAAAATCCGAAAGATAAGGAGTTGAAAATCTAAGTCCAAAAATAGTTGGGTGAGATCTTATTGTTTAGTTTTGAGTTTTCATTTTAACCCAAAACTTTTTTTGCAAAATATCAAAAAGTGCCACATTGTATTCAAACGTATAGATACTCCTATTTTCATATCCATACCGTACCCATGTTTTTCTTTTCCTCTTATATTTAGATACTTAAAAAACATGTATCTGATATCCTCCCTATCCCACCCACACCCATATCCAGAGAACATAATATTACACAGAACCATTCTTATAGGAATCTGTGCAATGTAGTTGACTACCACTTTGCAAGCAAGGTTAGATCAACCTCTTCCTCGAGTTATACCATCATAATTGTCAAATCAATTCAAAGCAGCGTACCAAGCAACCTATACTTATTGCATGTTAAAATCCAATTCCTATGCATTTGTATCTTCGGCAGATGCTACATTAACAAACTAAAATATATGCCCCTTTTTCGCTCAATCTCTTCTTTGTTTACCAAATCCAACTTATTGATCCCAACACGACTAACAACTACCTTTTTCCAAGTAGTTCTACAATAACAAAGTGACACGCAATCTGATCAGCCACCACAAAACTAATTTGAATACTTTTGTTTGAAGATGCTCTCGCAATAATATCCAATTTAAATTAATTCTCTTCTTGTTCCACACACTTCAAAACATCATTTGCTAAGAAAAGATAATTAAGCAACTTCATTGGTGTTCCACCATCCACTATAATTCAATGCCACTGCCAAAAAAACATAAAATTCCTGGTCTCTTTGGTTACAAAAGCTCTACAATTCTCTTCTCCTGTAATGCCAAATTGCCAAGAGAATTTTTATTAAGGACTACGAAAGTAAATCAATGTAAAAATGGAACTTACTTGAAGTATAGACGACAAAAAGTTTCTTCTGTTGTTTCGCTTCAGCAATTGCTTCTAAAATGGAACCTCTAAATGCCAGTGACGAAAGAGATTGCTCCATCTATATACAACACACGCACAATTACCAATCAATCATGCATCCTACAGACTTCACAGTTATTCTAAATTCAGATTCCGAAGGGAGGCATAGTTGTCCAACATCCACAATAAAAAGCCCTATGTTAATATAAAATCTGCCTTAGCTAAATATAAAGGATACACAGTATTTACACCGTCTCAACTACTCATTCTCCAAACCCTTTCTCATTTTTCATTAAACCCATCTTCATCCATCCTTGTGGATCAATTGCCACTTATCAATCAACAACAAACATGGGAAAAATGAGAGAAAGAAAGAAAAACAGAAAAGAAAAGCTTCACCTTTCAGAGATATGCATAAGTGAGTTCCGATCATAGATATGATCACCCACAACACAAATTTATAACTACTGCTTTCATAATTCTATGATAAGAAAAGAAATTCTAGGCATTCCCTTTACACCTAAAAACTGAATACTTCAATTATACTGACCATCATGCTATATTCGAAAAACCCACTACATTTACAAAATCCTGTAAACAAGAACTTCGTCACCGTCAACGAAAAACATCACTAGATATTTTTTAGCCGTTTAGATTCTTACCTTCGTGAAAGTAGAGAGATTCAGACGAAACAACTGGCAATCGAGAGTTCAATTGTGGTATTAATTCTCTGACTTCCTCACTGTTTCGTTTTCTTACTCTGAAAACCTTGCACTTAGCCTCTTTAGCTTCTAAGACTTTGCTACTCAGCCCCATTATTTAGGTAAATTGGCCGTCCCCCTACGGTCTATGAAAATAAGTGTTAATGCACATTTGATCTATAATGCACCATTACCACAAAGCAGTTGTTATTGATCTATTTTAATAATAATTGTTAGTATGTTATAAAGTAGTTCATATATGAATACGGTAAAAATTAAGAACCTATCTGCGAGTATTTTTAAAATATAAGTACATATATCAATGAGGTTTCATTTAATTGGTGAAGCTGAAATTTTATGACTTCCTGATCATGAGTTTGGAATCCCACCAATATTAGATATTAGTATGTTTTAATAATAATTGTTGATCTACTATAAAATAGTTATTAGTTAGTTATATATATTTAACATTAATAATTGAATTATATATTGATTATTGATAATTGAAATTCATAATGTAGCTATAATGGAATCCTAAAAAAAAAAAAAAACCGATAAGATAGAAGTCCTTATATAAAATGCACTTCTTAATTAAGTGCGCATTTTTTCTACGACTGAGTTTATTAAAATTTTATTTCAAGTGCAAATATAATTTTTTTGTCGTTTGGTCTTTCTTTTAATAATCACATTTAAGTCATATAAATTGTAACTTTTATCAAAGGGATAATTACCCTCGTCTATCATGAGATTTGGTGTAATTATGCGTAAACTCTATGTAACTTGAAAAATTACATCTAACAACCCCTGATGTTTGCTTCCGTTTAATAAATATGTCTTTCATTTAGTCAAAATTCATCGAATTTGGTAATATTAACAAAAAAATTGAGGAAAAAAATTATATTTACTCCTGATTGACTTATTAGTGATTCATTGTATGTCAAATAAATTTTTTAGAGTAAATACTATATTTGGTCCCTTAAGTTTTCATTTAGAATCACTTTAGTCCCTCAAATTCATCTCTTGACTTTAGCACCTTAAACTTTAATTTTTATCTCAATTTGGTCCCTATGACCGTTTTTCGGTAAAAACGTGACTGGAAGTATAACCTTTTCTTTTTATACTTTTTTTATGTTGAGATATTGTAATTATCTTATGTGAATAATGAAAACTTTGAACTTTTGTCATTAAAAAAAAATGCAACATTTAACCATGACTAATTGTCTTGGTTAAAAATAAAATAGCCGTAGCAAATAGTCATTGGCCACGGGTATTTTGTTTTTAACATATCTTCAATAAATTTAATTAATATTGACTAACAAAGGATTTAATTATTAGATGGAAGCAAACCTTAGTGGTGCTAGATGTAATTTTTCAAATAATAGGGGGTCTACGTGTAATTATAGTAAACCTCAGGAAAGAGGAGTGTCATCCTCCTCTGTCGTTGCCTCAGGGACTGTTTCATCAAAATCATTGAGCCAATTGGGGAAATGGATATGGTAAGAGGTCTGGACCAGCTTACACATATGCACACACAAGTCACAAGCTGAACACGCACATTTGCGGAGAACAGAGGAGGTCAAGATAAAGTAGAGGGTTGAGCAACTGTTGGTGTTAACAGAATCATTTTGAGATTCGAGGTAAGTATAGCTAATTGATTTATATATATAGTGTATAGTATTATATATATTGGTTGCTTATATATTTAACCGTGAACTTGAATTTATCTTTATATATATGGATATAATATTGGTTGTTTATATATTTGATTATGGACTATTTGTTAGGTTACTTTGATATTGATGAAATTGTTATTATGTGTTATATGTGGTTGTGATGTATGGATGTAAGAAGAATGATAGTATGATCGTATAATCGATGGGCGAATGAAATCAAAATGGGAATGTTATTAACAAGAAAATAATTATTGAATGGAATTGAATGCTGAAGTTAATGATGTTGATGTTTGATTTGGAATAAAAGATGACTTACCTAATTGGGAGGCGGCATACTGCAATGGCTTATGATGATATGATTAACGACGAGCTATGTGTTGTTATTGATTAGTAGAGATGATATGGCATATCATACGAGTTGTGTGTTGTGTAATATGATTAATGATGGGGATATCATACGAGTTGTGTGTTGTGTAGTATCAGTGTTGAAGGGGTATCAATGAGCTATGTGTTGTGTGATACCGAGAAAAAAAAAATATCATAATTGAGATGAGAATAATAGTTGGTAAAGCCATTGAGTGATGTGCTTCAGTTTGGTTAAGCAGGGTCCTAAGAAAATAAACTAAAATATCACTATTATGTCGAAAATTGATATGTGATTACGAGCAATTGTGATTTCTTATATCAGCTGGTATTATTTGATAAATATCGAGCTGAAAGTTTGTCGTAGAAACTGTGGAAGTGTTTATAAGTGAAGGCAACGCAAAGTGCGTATGACGGAGTTTGTTGCTAATAGTGTTGATGGTTCGGAAGTAGCTTGGGGGGAATAGGCGTATGTTTTTCACAAAAAATTGGCCTAGGACCATATTTGGTAGGCCCAAGTCCATAGCCCCAACCCACCACCTGGATGGCCCAACCGACCCGACCCGGATACACATGACCCGATTTCTTATTTACCCCCTCCAAAACCCCAGCCCTAATTTTATTTCCCCTTGTCCCTCATTTTTTAAGTATGTCGATAACTCTCCTCGATTTCTAACTCTTCTCCCTCGATTTTTTGCAAATTGTTGTTTGCCTCTCTCTCGTCTTCAATTTCTTCCTCTATTTATATTGCCAGTCCTTCTGATGAAGACAAAGAACAGAAGAAAGACTGGTATAGTCTTTCCCCTTCTCTCCTTGTGAGTGATTTCATTTTAGGGTGGACCTGAGTGGTTTAGTGAGAACCTAAGTGGTTCAGACTGTAGTTAGTTTGGGACTTTTTGTGGTCGCATCCCTTGATGGGTTTGGTGCAACCGATGGTGGGTTGCCTATTTTTATTTTGATATTCTTTACTACTTATTCCATCTGTTATTGTTTCTATAAAAGTAATAATATTCTTGTAATTTTTTTGTTATTGTAATTTTTGGCTTGTATTAAGGGGTTTTTGTAACCTACCATTTATTTTTGTAATAGTTTGTGTTAAGTTGTAATTACTTCGGGCTCATAACTATGGGGTGAAAACCCAACAGCTTTCCGGCAATAGACTGACGGAGTCTTGAAGTTTGCATAGAGAATTCATTTTCTGCTCATTTGCTTCCCTTTCTGTGCTTTATATTTGGCAACAACTAAAGCAAGCACAGCAACACCAAACAGACATTCACTTGCTATCCAGATAATATTTTCGTGAATCTACATTATATATATCTTCAAGCTCAAATCACCATAATCTCCAAGGGACTCCAACTACAGGTGAACAGAGCATCAGTATTCAACTTTTAACACCATGAATTTTAACAGAGCTTGATGAGTATCAAAATTCATGGTAATTGTAATGGCAAGAAACTCAACTCTGAGACAGGAGATGACGGACTTTTCCAACCATACGCTTCCCCTAGTGGTAGTAAAGCTGATCATCTTTATAGCACGGAACGTGCACCCAGTCTTTCCTAATCCTGCAAAAATTCCTTCCTGATACTGACTTCCCTTGCCATCTTTTTAGACGGCACTACTGGAAGCAGCATCCTGCCTGCTAGAGTCTGCTAATCTTGAGCTCCTCATTTTGTCGTGTTGATCTGGACGGCCTATGCTAGCCTCCTCATCAAACTGCTTCAACTCATCAGCAACTTGATCCGATTTATCACCCCTGCAATTGGTTCAATTGTCATAAAGTAATCAGCTCCTAACAGTACGAATTAATGATTGCATCACTGGTCAAGTTGATGTTCATTGCACAAACTTTGAAATAAACGCTTTATATGTATCACTGAACAGAAATAACGACTGATGGAACTGGACTGTGACTCTGATTTAGAATCAAGAAGAGACCATGAAAGTCGGAAGGAAATTAGAAAAGGTCCGATGAAATCAGAGAAGCAGTCTGAGGAACAGAAACTCAAAAATTTCAGGCAAAACGAAGTGGATTAGTTGCTATGATGGTGAAGAAACATGCCTATCTAATCAAAAAGATAAAGTTCCGATACATAGTTCACCAAGAATTTTTAAATAATCTAACTCAAATTTACATTTTCAAAGATCTAATAGGCGACATTAATCCAGAATAAAGGCTCTTTTTCTCTTCCACAGCTATTTTGAAAAGTGTCAAACTTGAGTTCCACTATAGATCAGTGTCTATTGCAATGTTTCCGCTATATTTTGAACAAATATGAAACTTGAACTGGAGTAACTCTAATATTTGATGAAAGATGAAGTTGTCGACAGCTTATGCACGAGTCAAGCATAATCCAGATGACAGTTCAGTTTTGAAATACCACTCCTATGTCTGTTCATGTGGAAAGAGTACCATCCATACATAACAAGAGAGATGCATTTTATGCGAACTCCTAGAGCAATGTGTTATATTATTAGTATGCATGCTTTAAAGTTGAAATATGCCGACTTGGCTCAGCAAGTCCGTAATGCCTTTTGTGGACTATGTAAAATAACTCTCATTGACGACTGATGAACGAGGAAAAAGTTCAAGAAAAGCGAACAAAGAGAAAGTACAATTCTCGGCATACCCTGAATAAACAATAAGCCCGACTGTGACAGCAGCAAATGCTACATAGTACATCCAATCGACCTGGAGAAAATTGGCTTCAGATTAGATACTCAGGATCACGGAGACCAGAGAACTGCGAGATAAGTATTATAACTTAAACATCTTAAATTTTTTGTGTGGACCTTTTCATGGTATGCAAAGATCCGAATGAAAACAGCCCACATGTCAGAGGTGAGCAGCGACAAATTTAGCATTGTTGATCCACTGATCTGCATGGGAACATTATAAGGGAAGTTGGACCCATTAAATAATACTGAAATTTTGCACCCAAAGATAGAAAAGATCAAATAACGGAAGAAGATGGTAGAACCGGTAGACGAGCAGCAATTGATAACTATTGATAAATTAGATCTGGTACTACTTTTGCTTTTCTTCCATAAATGGCTTCTATTTAAACTTCTATTCATAAGGTAGTGTTCTGTTCGTATCCTTTGACCCACAAAGATGAAAATCAGATTGGTTTGTGTTTTCTACAAATAACTTTGATACCGGCAAGTTCTATCTATCGCAAAGCAAAATAAACGCAGGGCACAGAGAGAGAGAGAGAGAGATAAGACTTGAAGGATGGAAGAGCAGAAGTGATTCACTGGAAAAGGATATAGATATTACACAAACGTATAATATACATATATGGACATATGGAAATGTATGACTGTGCATGTGAAACAGTGTAAGAGAGAGAGGAATTTGACTAGAAACCAAAGTGATACCTTGAGTAAGACAGGAACGGCCGAGTAAAACACAAACATGGCTAAAGAAAATCCAAAGAAAGGAAATGTCTGCAAAAGAATATGAGCAGTATATTAAATTGGAGAGTATATCAAGTGAGACAATTGCTTATGCATTTTCTGATGAATCAGATGTTACTACATAGTAAAATCAGCAGGTCAAGTTCTTTAAACATTTTACAACAAGGAACATGTCAAAACCAACAATTAATTCTAGAAACAAGTGCTATGGATGATAGAGAGTTACCGCCCCAGATGACCAGTGAATAGATTTGAGTTCATCGCGTTCAAGTATGCTTCTGTACGCTCAGTTAAAGAAGTCGCATAATATGATGAAAATGATTATCAGCATTGAGAAATTATTGATACTGAAAGTATACAGAAAAGGATACATTTGGATAGCACTGACAATGGCACCAAAAATACCCAAGAATGCCATAAGTTCAATCCTATCAGCACTTTTAACAAAATACTCCTGCAGAGAAACAGACACAAGTATTAACCTTCAACCTCAGAACTCAAGGAACTACCAAAATGCCTGAAGATATATAGGCTAATTCAAATACATAGAGCCATAAACTTATGGGTAGCTGGCTAGAAAGTCATGTCTATTTTTCTAACCGGTCGGGTATAAGAGAGTGCAAATTCGTGATGGGGTTAAAATAATATGCAACTCTACTCAACAGTCGATACGCATGAAAACATTTATATCGAGTGCATAAAGTAAACAAAATATGCAGGCGTAGTTTGGGCAGAAGGGATGGGAAGTACACCACTAGAGCTTCTTCACTATACAAGGAAACAGCCATGTGCAGCACGATTATAGTCACTTTTGTTGCTCTTCTATATTATATTTTAAGTGATTGAGAACTAGTCCCTGGAGACATGTTTGGGATGGGAGTTTCTAGGAAACTGAAAGGAAAAGGAGAGATTATATAACTGAAGAAAATATGGTGAACAGTATAAGATATAGTAAAGAGAGAAACTTAAATGAACAAACAAACAAAGAAATGAAGTGAAAAAAGTTAATTGAACATGCATTTGCATGTGTAAGTGCACAAAATGACAAACAAGCAAAGAACATTTATTTAACTTAAACACAGAAAGGAAAACAAAATAGATCCTACATGAGCCAAGAAAAACCTTTCGAACTCTAAATGGATTCTCTAACTAGAGATGGTGAAACTAACAGTTAACAAGTATCAAATTCATAAGGCACTTACCTCACTGACATTACTAACACCATAAAGTGTCGCCCCAGCAATTACGAGTAGATCGCCTTTGATAGGGTTGCTACCACCTATAAAGCAACACAACTATGATTGAGAAACTGAAAATGGAAAAGAACGAGGAAGAAATAGAGACAAATACGTAGCAGAAATATATTTGGAAGAGACACATCAAGGTTATGTTTTCTGATGGATGGAAGGGTGAGGGGGAGGATAAAAAGTACATCTATCCCGAGAAAAGGAGGCGAGAGAGTTAAGGAGACAAGAGATAACTTCATGCTGTTGGGTATTTACTGTTCGTTTTGTCCTTTGATTGGTTGAACAATTTCACTGATTTTATGCTCTTCTCCGCCCAAACAGAGAGCCAAAGAAAAGATGGGAACCACAGGAATACAATACCTCTTTTGTTTTTTTCCATCCCCTTTCACCAAAAAAGTGTTGTACCCTTCCACTCCTGCAGACCTCTCAAACTCTACTCACATATCTTACTTCGAGGATATACTTTGAGAAAACTAAGAGAATTTGGATTTATAGGACCCACTAGCCTATGGAATCTCACGTTTTCTCCATTAACAATATAGTACATGGTGAAACAATAACACCAGAAGACACTCCTTCAGAGAGCATGATTGTCTAAGAAATAGATTCTTTGTTCTATAGCTGGTTGGGGAGAGACAAGAAGTATCCAAGTACAGCTCCAGCAGCCTAGGATTCTTAAAGAAAATTATTAAACCAGACAATGGTAATACTTACTTGATCTATCAGCAGCATGTACATCTGAAAAAACAACAATAACAAGACCCACCACACAAATTACTACACCAACGAACTTCTTCAATCTGTACTTTGTCTTCAGAAAGAACCAGGTGAGAAACAGGACACATGGTATTGTCCAACAATCAAGCAGCATGACGCTTGTAATTGAGGTGTACTGGTATGCCTTAACCACTGCCATGTTGAGAATGAATTAGGACATTCCACGGAAAGTACTCATACGTAGACTGTAACTTTCCTTTATATTTATTTTCTGGTCACTGTAGTTTCTCTCTTCAAACCAGTATTTCCAGAATTGCCAAAATGAAATGAACCAAACCTTTTCACTAGAAAGATAATGGTGAACAAACATGTTTAATATATGCAAAGAAAACAATTTATATATATCATCCATGTTCGGCCTGGCTCATTATAAGCGAAGGTCTCTCGTGAAAAGTAAAGCTATCACAAAGTTGACGTATAATTTGTTGAGATAAGTTCAGTCCTTAGACTGGGAAAAAAAGAAGTTCAGTACTTAGACATGGGGCAATTTGATGTTCTTACAGAAACAGATGTCTGTTACTATACATATCATATAGATAGGATCCTCTCATCTACTACCTAAGCAAATAAGTTATGATCTCCTGCCTAGCAGAACAAATTCATCATAGCATCTAGATTTCATAACCAATACAATAATCTCTACTGCTCGTCCTTTCAGAAAATTGTGAAAGAGAAATTCAGATATTTTATACACCATGAAATTGGAAATTTCTCAAGAATTTTGTTGTGAAGAAATCATGAAATTGGGTGAACACTTGTTAGTTCCATTTGGTCATTATTTGGCATGCCCCATACATCCTCAGCTAGCAGGATGTTGCAGCATCCGTGCTTCATATTGTCAAATAGTCCATATAACTCGTATGCAACAGGGATGTTAGGATGTTGAAAATGATGTATTCACTTTCTCAGCTGATGCACTAAAAAGAATGATACTTCATGGATTACTTGATGCGAAGCTTTTCGAAACTCAATCAACCAACAGCAGAAGCTCATCTTTATAGTAACTTACCAAGGAAATTGCCTTCCACATCAATCAATCCAAGCAAGGCATAGTAATACCATTTGGCCTGCATATAAGGAAATGGTGAGAACATGTAAAATCATGAGAAATTAATTAAATATATAAAGCATGTGATTAAGTATTTAGCCAAATAATGCACAAATATAAGGTCAATGAGAAGTAGATAAACTAAGAAGGACGAGCAAACCTATCGATGGCCATGCACATCAAACTTAGCAAGGATAACCAGAAAACATAATTGTGATTTATTTATAAAACCTTACACTGGTGGCCAGTTGTACCAGGTCGGAAATGTCTCTCGTGGACTTTTGTAATTTTCCAGAGGCCACCCTAAGTTATATCCAAGTCAAAATTTAAATATTTGCCATATTACACGAAAACAGGGACATTTTCATCTTAGCTAATTAATACACTGAAGCTTGACATCAGCATCACTAAGATGGCGATGCTATATATTCCCATCGAGGTGCTATCCCCACAGAGTGCATCATGGAATCTCTCTGTCCATGTTCCCAGGCATTTGTTATTAGGATTATGCAAATTTCACTAAAATCACTGAACAAGAAGACAGGAGGCTGCCAAAAGAAGCTTAATACTGCTGTAAATTACCAGTTAGATGAGAAAGGTCATGTTTTCTAGCACTATTATCTGGCATTGAGCATGCAATGTTTTCTCCCAAATAAGTCGGGGCTGAGGAGAACAGAAACACCAGCTATGTGGCAAAGAACCAGCAAATAATGCAGAAAGAAAAGATAATAACCAAGAACAATTCTTTCAAACATATTAGGAGCTCTATGTTTCCAATAGGACAATAAAGTCATACAACAATATGCCAGGGGTTTAATCCAAATGCCACTAAACTATACCAGCAACCTAAGTTTCAGAAGGCAGTTAAGTTGTTACCACTAGAAACACATTTGTTGTGAAGTAGAGGAGTCAAGTGAGAAACATTATTCGAACATTTCAACTTTCTAATTTAGAGGGAAAGGATGATCAAGCACAAGTTGCACATCCATAATATTTCATAGGTACGCAATCTCAAAAATAAATTTTGGGTTAAGTTCCAAATATTGATCTCCATCCTCAGTTCAAGAAAAGAAATTACAGAACTGCTAGAATTCTAATTAGTAATACATACAGCAAGATAAGTCCTTATGACAATGCAGCACAAGCACAAAAAAGATCAATCCAAATACAACTTATCACTGCCTCAAAACACTTAAGGCGATCGTGGAGAGGCTAATAAGCTGACCTTGAGAGCTTGCTTTCTGTAGAGCATAATGCTTCCATACACCACTGCCAAGAGTACATAATTCAGGAAAGACTGAGAGGTTGGTGCATTAATTCCTAAAATTTGAGAGACAAATGAGCAAATCAAGCAAGAAAATGGACACACTTAAAGAGACCATTTTTAACTTCACATCCTATAAACGGAAAAGCCCACTACTTCCAAGTTCCAAGCAAACCTACATAAAACTAATAGTTTTTGCTTTAACAAACAAAGCTAAATACGCCAAAACAGGCAAAAAAGAAAAAAGAAAAAAGAAAAAACCACAGCATTTCCCTTAAGACAGTGAACACAAAGACAAGCCCAAGTGTCCCCAGAAAGATTGGGATCATAATAAGTACAATATGATGTGATCATCAGTGTTAACATCATATTTGAAGAAAAGCATGAAAAAAATAAAATAAAAGAAAAGAACCTTGGTTGGCGAGTGCAGAAGATGAAAATCCAGTGGAAGTGATAACAAGAGAAAGCAACTGACCCAGCCCAAGTCCCAATAATGTTTTCTTGGTCCAAAAATTCTTCAAATTCACCATCTTTTTTCAATTCTTACGTGTGTTTCTTTAGCGTGTCTTTGTTTGTGTGTGTGTAAAGGAGTCCTCAGTGAAGTAACTCTAATTCTGTTCTCTGAAACAAACTCCGCTCACGAATGACAATTCGTATTGCTGTTACGTATCGTGTAGATTTATGTAGACATCAGATTCTCTCTCTCTCTCTCTCATACACTCTCTCACTCTTTCTATGTACCTATAGTGGGCATGATGATGATGATGAACGGCTTTGACAAATTCCCAAGATGCTTTTGACTCTATTTTAAGGATTTGACTTTTGAGTAACATAAAAAAAGTGGTGTTCTTCTTTCTGCTCCACTGTCCCCATCACACTTCAACACTACCTCTTACTCTCTTTATTTATTTTTTCTTTATAAGTACTAAATTATTATATGAAAATATTAAATAAGAAATAAAATTAAAAAAATATTTATGCATTTGTTTTTTGTTAATTTTAGCATTTCTCGTCTAAATCCTAAGAAAAGAGAATCAGATGTAAACAGTGAATTTTTGGACAGGGTGTGAATATAATTTCAAAAATTTTTGGAAAAAATTTCATACTTTTATTTTCAGAGGGAGTTTAAGTATAATTAATCCTACTATTTATTATTGACTATTACAATATTAAAACTTGAAATTACTTATCAATTACTCATTTCACATTATTAATATTAAATTATATACAATTTTTTTTATTTTTTAATCTTTACAAAAAAAACATAATGTTTTATACTTTGATTACAAAAAAACATAATGCAATAATGATAGAAGAGTATGAGTAAATGTTTAATAAAGTGGTAGAAACCAAAACTCAAACGAAGGGCCAATTATTTGTTAGAACTCCAAAGGGACTTAACATAAAGAGTGAAATGGGCCCCACATATTCTTTTTTCCCCCACTTTATTACCCAAAGAAAGTCAATAAATAAATAAATAAATAATAATCTTAATTTGTGATCTAACCACATTATGAGGTGAGAAGTGTTTAGGGGGAAGGAAAAGGGGCCACTAAAATACTTTAGATAGAAGCGGTAATTATATTATTAAAATAATATTTGGATATGTTGAGTAATTGAATAATAGTTTAATTTAATTAATATATCAATATAATTAATAATTATAAAATAAAAAATTATAGTAAACTCACACAAAAATAAAATAAATACCCACGCATCTGATGAATGAAATAATCAAGTGCATAATCATACCAAAATACGAAGGAATATTGATGTACTATATATAATTTTTTTTTTTTAAAGAAACAGAATCCTACACGTAACAAACTAATTTGAATTGAACAAAAACAAAATAAAGCTCAAAATCTTGGATTCTGTTATAAGACATTTTCTTTGTATCATAATGGTTGGGATGATTTTTATTTTTATTTTTATTTATCAAAATCAGGTTCGGTATATTTCTTTATATATATATAAATCAAATTTGATTGCACAAAACTAGTCACATAATAACTATAAATATAATATTTATAGTGTGATTGTTCATTCTTTTAAATTATACATCACTGCCACGACAAGTATAACAAACTTATATTTCTCTATTGTGATTGCGAGATAATGTACTGATTCAATAATTTAAACGAGAGGTTATATTTTGAGCATAAAGTTATTCAAGAAATGAAAATTAAAAAATAAAAAAATAAAAAACCGATAAATTTAAGAGGGAGGTATTTTTGAATTACAACTCATCCCAAAAACATTGAGGCCTACTGCCTACATGTCATACTGGATATTCATATCTCCATGCTGTTCAGTGTCAATAGAGCTTAATAATCTCTCCCACTATGCACCAAAAATGTAGCAGAAATAACACAAGTCATCGTTGCCGTTGTATATGAGATTCAGTCTGTCAAAGATTTGGCATACTGCAGAGACTTCCAGCTACAATGACACCCAGCAACCCATTGTCTGATAATCTTGACACAGCTATCAACAAGTCTATATTAGACACTCGACGTGCCATCAATGTTTCAGCTAGACTAACAGAATGAAACGGTATTAGATACAACTGTGCTGTGCTGAAAACAAAAGAATCTTACAGAGTATGTTTTGCTGAGACATGATTTTTGCAGGATGACTGACACAGCGCCACATGCATGATAACTTCAGCAGTTAGTTCCTTTCAGTATCATCTTCTAGCATTCCGGCCCAATGCATCGATTACAGAAGCAGCATAACAAGTCTTGTAAAAATATCGGTTGCTGATAGGAATCAACTTTGGCTGTAGAGATATAATAATCAATTGCCTAATATTATTGTAATCACACAAGTTTGGATGGTAAAAATTGTGGGACGCATTGATAGTCCATTGGATCCAGTGGCACCTGTTCAAGGATGCGGTCAAAAAATACACCCCGAATGAGCCATTTTTGGTGAGTCTTGCAAAAATGTACTCATAGCTAATCAGATCCATTCCCAATTTAGTGACTCCAAGAATTCGAGTTCAGTGGTATATCAATCCCACATGTCATTCATGTTCTAGGTCGCCCGTCTACATTTACTGCCTCTCACTTTGGTGGAACAGCATTGTTTGCTTTGAGTAGTTGGTTTCGCCTCTATCTCTTGGCTTATGGAAAAATCTAGCTTATATTGTTGGCTGTTTTAATTTCAACATCTTTAACATCATTGTCTGTAGCCGTCATAACCATTTTCATCATCTTGACTTACATTTTCTTCCAACAATACCGTTACCCAAAGGAGTTATGGATTTAGAAGCCGCAGTAGCCTCAGGGGAATAAGTTGAGGTATGTCGATAATTAAATCCTGCAAAATGAATAACAAATATCAACAGTGCAATGTTTGCTACAATTATATTTCCACAAATGGAAAGAAAAATCTCCATTAGCATCAATGAGAACAGGACTCATGTCCAGCGGGAACTCATGCTGAAAATGCAAGCATCAGATTCTTTTACGGTCAATTAACAGAGGCCAAATGTTCCAGCAACAATCAAATTCCCAATATCAAGAAGATTCCATACTTACTCATGTCCAAATGCCGAGGCTTATTAGAAATTTTGGAGAACAATTTCGATCAGATTAGCAACAGCAATATTCATCCGCCGCACAAAGTCATCCAGTGAGCTGCAACCATGCGTTTTGTGCCTTGAGCAAACTGGAGATAAAATTGGAAATCAATAGTACAGCCTAGAATTAGTGAACTTGGCACAGCTGACAAGTGCAGTATGTCATGTAGAAAGTGTCAAGTACTTTGAGAAAAGCCTCAATCTGGGCTGTTGTGTTGACTAAGCACATGCTCTGATTGTTTTCTAAAATCTAAGAATGCAAAACTATGTCCTAAAGCTTTTGTATCTTTCAAGATGATGCGTAATCTTCACTTAGATTCCTAAATTGTGCTTCACTTAAGGCCTGGGATCCCCACAGCCAGATATGTTCTATCATCTTTTATGCGAATCCTATTTATCTTCATCCTAAGTTTCCTAGTACACGAATGATGAGTATAATCAAATAAGCTAGTAGGTTTAGACACACCCCTTATCTCCCTCATCATCATTAAGTGCTGGCTTTCCTTCTTGATAAATCTTGGCCTCTCCTCCAAATCATAGTCGTGATTTGTCATGCTTGGCAGTTTGCCACAGGCCTGCATAGATTTCATCCCAAATTGAAAATAGGCTTCACTGGTTGATATTTTATGTAAATTTTCATATCACTACTTTTCTTAATCCAAAAGAATAAATACGTGATTGATGTAAAATTAGGTCTTCTTAATAGATACATGCTCGAGTACATTTTTGTTAACAACTTATTTTTCAGATAATAATACTAAACAAATACTAAAAAATTTAGATCACAAAACCTATAAGGCAAAAGTTGGTTCAGTGATCAAGTGGACTGCTTTAAGGAAAAACAAAATGTACAAAAAAAGAAGGGAAAGATGAGAACCAATTCCAACCTGGATATGATCATTTTCTAATTGCAGCAGAATGAAATGTAGATGTGCAGCATAATTGGCATGAAGAGAAGCACAGAAATTGAATTGAATGACAGAATACGGCAGACCTTCTCTTCGTCAAACCATAATCCTTTGCTTACGACCATCATTTACAGAAGCACGGGTCACCACATATTCATAATTTGTGTGCCTAACTTGATCCAGTTGACAGAAGATCCCAGTAGATTCATGACCCAAAGTATGATCTGAGGACCACAAGTAAGGATGCCACTCTAGCTTTGTTTTTGTGTATATTCATTTGACAACCACCGAATATCCTGTTTATTCAAAAAAAACATACAACAAAATTCTGAGGACGATAATTAATTAAAAGGAATAGCTCTGGAACACAGCAATATACTAAACAAAAATTCCAGCAGTGGTGATGCAATGATGAAAAGAAAATTCTAATAGAATAATATAACATGTGTTATAAACTGAAAATTTACACCCTAGAAGCCTTTGATACATCGCTAGTTACAGTTTAGCAAACAAGCTGAAATGAATAAATCCATATGTGAAGCTTGATTTAGCCCTCTGCTCCATCTGCATTCTAAAAATACAGTCTGTCTGGAGCCCAGACCAAAACCAACAGTTCCAATCCAGGTGTCATACTTTAATGAACTGGCAGGCCAGGAGTCTTACAAGCAGCCTGGGCCAAGCCATCACAGGAAAAGGAAGTGGGAGTGGTGTGGTAAGACCATGGTGTTCCCTATGAAGTTGGCAGCACACTTAAATTGGGCTCAGAAGTTGATATTATGCCAGCATGCTGTAAAACTACATCCCACCATCCCCAACTATTAATCACTGAAATCACTGTAGTTGCCTCATGTTCATCGGGGGAAAGATTTATTGGTTCCTGATTTATAGGCAATCAGTTAACACTCTCTCAAGCTCTCCTAAATATGGCAACTTTTTGAAACTTACCATTTTTCCTCAGCAGATAAATTTTGTCCCTCCACCAGCCCATGAGAATAAAGCTATTTATCCATAAAAGTGCAAATCATAAACCATGACCTATCTGTTTACACTAAACTTGTTATTAGAATGAAGTAATGAACTAAAGGGATGATTGATAGTAGTCAGCAAAAGACAACATCAAGCTAGCTGAGATACATAACATGTATACACAGTTAATGCTCCCAGGAAGAAGTTACTGATATGCGAGACAAGATGGGTGATCGACACATACAACTTATCAAATAAGCAGGCAGAGGTATATCGGTGTGGCATTTTCAACCATAAACATGCTACAAAACCAGCATCTGTTTCCAGAAAGTCAAATTCCACAAAAGAGAATGCTACACATGAATGGGCATAATGTGAAAATTTATCAAAGAAATGAAGAAAAAGAAGAGTCAAAGTTCTTCCATGTCCAGTATACATTGTTCATCCATGACTAACAATGTAGCTAAGACTACAATCATCTATTGAGTGGTTGTTTTGAGTGAGCTTTATCGGGTCAACAACTTCATTTCTTTCTTCTCGTAACTTCATTCACTATTTGTTCTTTACAAGAAACATTATTGTTGCTTACAAGAAACATTATTGTTCCAACAAAACTAACTATTACTCAAAGAATACAAAGCCAGAAAAGTGAAAAAGCAAAAAGAAATTAACCCAAAAAAAAAAAAGAGAACAAGAACAAGTCAAGAGGAAATGGTTAATGTGACAAGGGGAGGTAAGATCTATACCATGTAACATAAGCTTTCTGAAAGTAGAAGAGCGTCTTCCCATCTGTTAACCTTTAGAAGCCCTTTGATGAGATCAATGAAGACATCAAACTCAGGAATTTCACCTTTTCCTATGATGTCTGCATACAACTCAAATGCCTCGTCAACTCTACCTGAAGCTGACAGGCCCCCTATTAAAGAAGAATACACTTTCTTGTCAGCAGATGAAGGTGGTGACAATGATGAAAACTCTTTATGCAGCTGCAAAGCCATTTCCAACCTTCCAGCTCTCTGAAAGCTATCAATCAGAACTTTGTAAACTGGAATAAGGGGAACAGAATCTTTGCTTTCCATTTCATCTAGTAATTGAAGACTCACTAAGAATTCCTTGCTGAAGCCTTCTATGACCTTATGATAGTTTGCTAAGTGACTTGGCCAATAAGTTTGTTTCATCTCCTCTAAAAGTTGATAAGCCTCATCCAAGCGTCCAGCAGTACAGCAATGATTTATTAAGACCCTATATGTGATATAATTAGGAGCACATCCTTTGCTGGCCATCAACTCGAAGAGTTCAAGGCTTTTATCCACTTTACCAGCCTTTCCAAAGCCATCCAGCATGGCAGTATAAGTAACAACATTAGGTTTACAACCTTTTTCCTCCATCATCAACATCAGTTTGTATGCTTCGGTTGTCTTCCCAACTTTACAAAGGCCATCGATCATCTCTGTATAAGTAATAACATTAGGTGGGCAAGAATATTCTAGCATTTTAGCCAATACTTTCAAAGCAAGATCCAGACGTTTATCTTTAAACAATCTGTCAATTAAAGAGCTGTAGGTATAAACATTTGGACTGTATCCACGTTCTGCCATCTTAGCAAATACTTCCTGTGCTTCATCTAGTTTTCCGACCTTGCAAAATCCATCAATAAGAGCATCATAAACAATATGATTTGGCTCACAACCTTCAGCTTTCATTGCATCTAACAGATTTTGGGCCTCTCTGACCCTATGCACTTTGCATAAACCATCAATGAGAGCTCCATAGGTAATAACATTTGGCTCTTTACTACTATCATCAGAAATCGTAAAGTAGATATCTACATCATGGACATTGGCATTTCCTCTCATTTTCTCATATATTGCGCAAGCCCTCTCTACATGTCCAGCTTTGCAGTAGCCATCAATCAAAGCAGAGAAAGTTACAATATTTGGGGGGCATCCTTGTGACAGCATCATCTCAAAAACCTTGTTCGCATCAGATATTTTCCTAGCTTTAAGGTAAGCATGTATGATTGCAGTGTAGGTGACCACATTTGGGGTACATCCATCTCTCACCATTTCGTCAAACCAGCAACGAGCCTGCTGT
The DNA here is from genome assembly GCF_026168435.1 of Sesamum indicum. NCBI lineage: Eukaryota > Viridiplantae > Streptophyta > Magnoliopsida > Lamiales > Pedaliaceae > Sesamum > Sesamum indicum. The sequence goes on along the minus strand of NC_142659.1, from coordinate 25,415,711 downwards.
ATCAGGCCAGCTTTACAAAACCTATCAATCATAATTGAGTAAGTGTAGACATTTGGGACAATGCCATTCTTTTTCAATTCTTGGAACAATAGAAGTGCCTTGTCTACTTGTGATGCATCACAGAGAAAACCAATTACTTTGTTGTATGTGCCAGCTTCCGGGATGAATCCATTCAACATCATTTCACTAATTACGTTATATGCTTTTTCATACTTCCCAACCCCACAAAGACAGCGGGCAAAATTGCTAACATTGACTCTATTCAATGCTATTCTGGCCTCAAGCATTTCGCTGTAAGCTCTTTCCGCCAATTCTAACACATCCAGACTTGGAATCTCCTCATTACCACAAACACTTCCAATAAATATATTATAGACTACATAGCCAGGCTTACAACCACAATCCATCATTCTCTTCAGTAACTTATACGCATAAGAATAATCTCCAGATTTACAATAGGCATGGACAAGGGAACAAAATATCTTGGGACTTGGATGACAACCTTCTGCTATCATCATGCTGAGAATTCTTTTACATCTACCTAGCTTCCCCTTATTTAGACACCCACAAAGCAAAATCTTATATGTAACAACATTAGGAACACATGAACTTGCTCGCATCCGATTCAAGAATTCCATAGCCTCTTCAAACAGAGAGGCCTCGCACAAACCCGTTATCATTTTGGTATAAATTACAGTATCAGGCTGAGCCTCCTCCTTCTCCATCATATTTAGAGCATCTCTCCATTTACCTATTTTGCATAAAAATTGCACAAAACAGCCCAAGATATGTATGTCCATCTTGAATCCCAAATTTAACATCTCCCTATGAAGCAAAGAAGCAGCATCCAACTTACCTGCCTCCAAGAACACCTTTATCAGAGCATTGTACGTTGCTCTTGTGGGCTTGTACCCGAAATCCTTGAGCCTTCCTAACTCCTCCAGTGCCAAATTCCACATCCCATTATGGCAACACTTTCTAATCAATACGTTAAGCAATCTCCCCAGCACCTCACTATCTTCATCCTTTATCTCACGTAGAAAATTATCTGCCACTTTGTCGTTCTTATTTCCACCTAGTAACTCTAGCAAAGCATCATAAACAGCCATACTATGAGTATATCCTATTTGCCTCCCAGCCCACATGAAAAACTTAACACCCAATTCAGCACTTTCCACATTTCTCAAGACATCAACCACCAGTTTCTCATCAAGTTTCTCTCTAAACTGCCTAAGGAATTTCTGGGACTTCTCTCCCAACCCATCATTAAAATTCTTAATGGCACTTATTATTGAAAAAGCATCGGTTAAGCACTTACGAGACTCAAAGTCAGCAACTTTGGCATCAGAACTGGAGTCCCTCAGAAACGCCAAGTCTTGGGAGGTAAAACATTGGGCGGCAGGGTGATGGTTGGGTGCGTCAATGGAATCGCTGATTTCTTGGTCGGCTATCAATCCTTCAAGACTGTTCTCACTACTGAGAAATCTGTTGAAGGATTTCAACGAGTGTAAGAGTGGTGCAGGAGAAAATACAGCAGATTTCAGCACTCTTGTGCTGCTCATTCTACCGCAGTCCTCTTCCGTTCCCCCTCTTCAGCTTTTCAGTTCCCTCTCCCTAATTTCCACCCCTTCTCTATATTCACACACACACACACACACTCAACTTCTATTCAATTTTTTGGATTCTTTTATCGACAATTTGTTAGAAGGACATTTTCAAATTCTAGCTGTAGTAAAATAATTTTGAAATAAGTAAAACATTTTTTTAATCTTTTTACTTTTCTTTGTTTTTTTAGAAACTAAATAAAGAATTTGAAATAATGAAAAAATTGAATTGAGATTGGTGAGGTACTTTGGAATTATGGGTAGTTTTGAAAATTCATAAATATCTCAAATTCTAACTATTGAAGTAAATAAGGGTTAAATTATCACAAATTAATCCTAATCTTAAATAAATTTATCCTATCACTATGTATCCCCAATTAAATAATACAATTATCTATTACACATTAATCATACCCAACAAAGTAAACATAGAATAGGCCATGTTTATTAAACTGGATGGTATTAATGTACGATATATAAATGGAAACAAAATACAATTTACCATTATGTATTAGCAAAAAAGAAAAAAAAATCCTACAAAAAAAAATAGTAATTTACTCTTCTGTGTTTAGAATAGGCAACCCCCCCCCCCCAAGGACTACAGTACCATGCACACGCTTGTGTGATTTTATTTGAGCTTAAGCATTAAAATATTTAGTTTATATATAAAATACAATATATTAATATTTATAATGATATAATTTTTAATTTTTTTTCCTTTCTTCTTCCCAATACCCCGCACCTTCATCGCTTCCTCAGCCAACCCCCTCCCTTGCCTAATGTTGATCCGCCTCGACTCGCCCTCATTCAGATTTGTTTCTCCTCTCCCTTCCGCCTTCCCCCTCAGCCATCACCTCCCCTCCCCCTTTCCTCACAACTAGCACCCCCTTCGTTCTCTCGTCGCCACCGTATTTGCCTCCCTCATTGCTCCCCCTCCCTTCAAATCTCTCTCCCCCTTCCCCCTCTCCTTTTCCCCTTAGTCGTCACCGTTGTCATCACCCCCTCCCCCAGACCAGGCTCGTTCCTGATATTTTAGTGGTCCTAAGGCGAGTAAAGAAAAAAAGGCCTTCTAACAAAACATATATAAAATAGTTTATCCATGACTATAACTTTCTTTATTATAATTTTAATTCATTGATGCCTTAACAAATAATATATCATCTACCCAAAAAAAAAAAAAAGGAGGGAAAAAAGATGTAAAGAAAGTAACAATATGATAACGACTAAATAATATTACTAGTTCGACTTACAGACTTTGATGTAAGAAGCACCACTTGGAAGCAACACGTATCCTAAAGCGAAGTAGTAGTATCATCCAAGTAAAAACTCCAGCACCAAGTAGAATTGTGGTGGAGAAAAAAATCGAACCTCAGAACGTTATATGATGAATGTATGTTACCTGTAAAAAAGACAAGGTAAAAAAAAATTACAATTCATTTTTAACAAGAACCTCAAGAAAAAAAGTATAGTCAGAATATAATAATTCTTATTCAGTTTTTTCTATTCTTATTAAAATAGGCAATTACTTTGTTCATTCCCAATTGACGTAATATATAGCACTCTCAAACGGCACTACGACTATAAATTACATTTCAAAAATCTCATTTTTCTTTTCAGTAAATATAATATTTTCAAATGCAACTTTATAATTAATTAACCAACTCTAATTTAAATAGTCAAACTCATAAAATAAATTAATTAACCAACTTTAATTTAAATAGTCAGATTCATAAAATATTCCAATTAAACAGTTCATCGATCAATATAAATTATAATTAGCAAATCGACTAATTAAATAATATAATTATATAAATTAATAATAACTAAAATCTAAAAAATTCCTCATCTGAATTGGAAACTTTGGGTGAATGTGTGTTCGTAAGGTGTGAGTGTGTGTGTTAAAATGTGTGTTTATATGTGTGATTTCGCTTTAACTTGTATGTGTATATATATAATTTGTGTATATACATATATGTATGGAGAGAGAGACAGAAAAAAGACTAGAGTGAACATGGAGTTGCTCTATTTGTATTGTCCGCTCGACCGGCCATGGCTTTGAGCGTTAAGGTGAATGTTTGAATCTCAATATAAGATTGTTTTGCAGCAAAACTTTTGAAATCATTTTTTTAAGGGTAAATTACAATGAGCTCCCCTGAGGTTTGGTATAATTACAAATACCCCCTTATTGTTTAAAAAATTATTAATATTTTTTTATTTTAATGGTCATCTAACAATTAACCCAATCCGTTAAGTTTTCACCCATTTTTTTGTGGTGAACTGACCAAAATACCCTTATGGATTAAAAATTATAATTTTATTTATTTTTTGAAATTTTTTGAAATTTTTTTATGGACTAAGTGAATAATTTTCATCCATCCCATTCGATTTTTTTATAAGTTTTTAATTTTAAAAAAAAATAAAAAAATTATAGTAAGGGCAAAATTGACAATTTCATACCCTAATCTAAGGATTATAAATTTTATCAAACATCAAGGAGGGTATTTATAATTTTCAAACAACTAAGGGGTATTCGTAATTATGACAAACCTTAGGGGAGATCATTGTAGTTTATCTTTTTTAAAATCTAAAACCGCAGAATCTGAAATTGAATAAACGTTTCTGACGTTTCTACTGAGAACTTTCCGTTTTTAATTCTATATTAAGTATGTTGCTGCTGCTAGAGCCTATAAAAGGTTGTTCATCCCACACTTCAAACACATAGCCAGAAAGAAACACAACAACAGAAAAGTTCTTATGCCTTTTCTCTCTCTACTAATTCGATTTTCTGTAAGTTTTCTGGTCAGCTGAGTATTGTTCGAGGTGTTTTGCAGTATAGTGCAATACTGAAAAATAGAACCGTCATATCCTGAGAGAAGTAACATTGTACCCAAAGCATGAGATGTTTAATTTCTTCAAAACAAGCAGAATTTCGTTCTAGGATTTTTAGTTGAAATGTCTTCACCATTCCTGCCAACCCATTACGTTCATGAAACTCCGACAATCATTTCACCAATCTCATTGCCGAGTAACAAAGGCAATTATGTGACAAACTTGACGAAATGAAAGAACTAAGGAACAATCTATCCAGACAGGCGTACTACTTTCATTGGTCTGAAATAAACGCTGATGAACTGGACCAGAAAAATTCAAGACTTCAATGGAAAATCGAAGCCCTGAAAATTGAACATGAAGATGAGTTAAATCAACTCAACCAAGAAAACCATCAATTTCGCAACGAAGTAGTCGAGCCTAGAGAGACTCTGGATCAACTTGTTGAGATGCATCTTGAGGAACCAGAAGATGATCCAAAAGATGATCCGATGGAATATTTGGACGAAGATGCTGAGCTAACTGATGGAAGCATAATTAATTGAAAGGTATATCTAGTGATAAGTTGTTGTTATACAACTCGTTTGAGCTAATTTACTGCTTTCGTTTATTCAGTATGATAGTATTCATAGTCTTGTTGATGATGATGATGATATATATATATATATATATTATGAATGTGACTAAAGTGTTGTTATTTTTCCAACAAGCTCTACTTCATTTTGGATTTCTCTTAAACTCTCTTCTTCATGAGCTTTTCTGAAAAAAAAAATTTCAAATTTGATACAATTTAAAATTAAATTTAAAATTGAATCATGACATTTTATATAAAAATTCAAAAAAATATTAATAAATCAACACCCACACTATACTAATTATTTAAATTATATATTAATAATTGAACAAACTCATTAAACCCATAATCTAATTAAATTTTTATTTCATATGATTACGTAAATTGCTAATTAAATCATAATTAATAGAATAAGATTTATATATTATTTTAAAATTTGAGGATGCAAACTATTTATGGACAACAAATTTATTTATAACTTAATTATGATGGTTAATTATACTTAAGTTCCTCTAAAAATATAAAATTATACTTTTTTTGAAAATTCTCCGTCCCCCTTCTGTTAGGGTTTGGACAAAAAAAAAATAACATAAATTTTTTATTTTTCATTTAACATTTTCCTTATATGTTTATACCTATAAAGTAATAAATATGATATATATATATATATATATGGAGTGAGGTTAACATTATTACATTCTCTTTAGAAGAAGTACAAAATTATTATATAGGACTGGTGAATGAAAGGTAGAATTGAAATTTTCTGTAATTTTTTTTTACTAACCTTAGCATTTTTTGTCCAAACCCTAATGAGGGGGAATAGATGTGAACGATAAATCTTCAGAGTGGTGTTGTAAGTGTAATTTCAAAAAAAAATTAGGATAAGTGTAATTTTACATTTTCAGAGGGGGTCCGAAGTAGAACCAAAATTATAATGATAAATAGTTTGTTATTTTTGTTATTTATGCAATTCTTTTATTTTAATTCTTGACTTAAATATTTTAATATAGTAATTTTACTATCAAGTTTTGAGATTTTAAGATTTGTTTGGTTCAAGTGAGAGGAAAAAAGAAGTTGAAAGAAGAGGAGAAGTGAAAGAGGAAGGGAAAGAATAATATTTTTCCTTCAAATTATTTGTTATAATTAGGAGAGTAAATCTCTTCCCTTGTTTGGTACACGAAAAACAGATTGAGAAGAAAAAATTAATTTTTATAATTTCACTTAATAACTCTTCTTTTCATTTTATATTAAAAAATAAATAAACTAATATTATACTAATATAATTTAACATATCCAAAATTTAAAAATCTTATTAATAAATGTCCGATCAACAGTCCAAGTTTTAAACCATTGCTTTAGAACGCGAAAATCTGTTTTCTTTCGGGTGTATTTTAACCTAAACATACAAGCAGTCACAAATGCTTCAATGACTGCATCAGAATCTAAATTCAAGCTCAAATTGGCAGTTTCGTCCAATTCTAACCAAAAGCTATCACCTTATTCAAACTTTGCAGTGTGCAAAAGCATAAAAAAGTTGACAATAGAATCCAAAAAATGATCAAGCAAGAACAGTGATAAGCCAAAACCACAAAAGCTTAAAGATAAATGAATTCTTGTATTTATTCAAAGGTAAGTGTACCCAATTGACAATGCAAAACATATAGAAATGACATAACAAAAAGAGGTCACCTAAGAAAGGTTACCCTTGATGTTTGATAATATACAAGATCATGTCGCAGCCGCTATAAGAACTATGGGGCACATAAAGAGCTCATTATGACCCAAAAATAGAATAGAGGTACTGTATGTAAAACTGAAAGTATGAATACACACACACTCGCTACAAACATCGAAATGACAATTACAAGTGAACAAAAACTTTAGAGCTGGCCGCATCATCGTACAACTAATAGTAAAACACATTTATGGTTGACTCATTTTCTCTATAAAACAACCACAACATCACCTTCTTGATGCCCACTAATTTGTTGTGACTTCTGCTCACCGGTAGCCACCGCCATATGGCTGTTGACCATAATTTCCAGTTCCCATTGCATGATTATAACCTCCAGGAACAGCAGATCCGGGAGGAAATCCCATCTGCTGTTGCATGTTCATTCCCTGGCCCATACCCATACCCATTCCAACACCCATATTTCCAGGCATATTCATCCCCATGCCCATGCCCATTCCCATTCCCATTCCGCTTCCAATTGGCTGACTTACTCCGTAGCCTCCCATGCCCATGGGAGCGCCTGGACCACCAGACATTCCAATATTCATACCAGAACCCACCATTGGATTCGACGGAGGCCTGAGAGCACCAGCACCAGCACGTCCCATTCCAGAACCAGATCCCATGGCTTTGCCCATGGTAACTGTGGATGTCACTGTGGTTGTAGTAGGTTTTTCCATCCTTTTATCCTTGCGATTTATGGCATCAAAATCAACTCCAATATCAGCCAATGGATTTGTTTTCGCTGCACAGGAAAAATTTAGTATTAAATAAATGGTATATATATGTGGGTGAGTGCAATAAGAATACTAAACTGTAAATCCTTACGTCCAGAAATATTCAAATTGACCAGTCCACGGCTCAGAGTGTCAGCCCAAACAGTGGATTTTGTCTCAAACTTGTCTTTTGATGATTGAGGAACTATAGCAGAAGAACCTGCTACAGATGGATTAGTTGATGCTGCAGCCGTGAGGCTGCTTGGTTGCATTTGTGGAGCTTGAGGCCCCATTTGTGAAGCTATAGGAACTGCAGAACCGGATTGTGAAAACAAATTGTGCTGAGTAGTGAGTCCAGTGGAACTAGGAGGAACCATGTAGGCTGCAGCTGGGCCTGTAGATACTGATTGTGAATGGTAAGTCCCATAGAAGTTGGGATTTGGCAGATTCGGCTGGGTAGAACCACTCTGAGCATGGAACCCCATCTGTGATGCTTGACTAGCTTGCACTGGGAAGGTCAAAGCCATGGTCTGAGTTGCAAAACCTTTCTGGGAAACAGATTCTGCTGATTGAAGAGGATAATTTGTTTGTAATGAAGGCTGGCCAAGTTGAGTAGGAAATCCTGCAGGCTGGCTGGTTTGTGATTGGAAACTGTTTTCATGTGCAGTCAGAGATGGTAAAGCTGACTGTGTTGCAGGTTGATTTGGTTGAGAAAAGCCACCATGAGACATAGATTGGCTGGGTGGAACCGAATAACCAGCCGGCGGATTGACAAAGGATGCAGATGCAGATGGTGGGAGAATATCTGCTAATATATCAATATCCAGGTTGGGATTTGACAACTCCTGTTGCGCAAACTGTGGGCTTGCAGGAGGTTGCACGCCAGAAGCACCTGACTGCATGTAAGCTCCATCGTAAAAAGTACCCCCAAATTCAGTTGGTGCTTTCTGAGGAACTTGTTGTGGCACATCAAGGGTTTGAATGGAGTTTGTAGCAAAGGAATTAGTGGATGTGGTGACCTGTTGTTGAACTGATGGACTGTCGGTCGAAGGAACAGCTTTAAATGGACCATCTCCAAATGGATCATCAAAGGACTGCAAAAAGAGCTATATACTTAATTCTGGAAATGCATTGACATATCAATACAACACATCAAGGGACAACAATGAGGAGCATTATCAAAATTTCCAACAGTTTTGTTAACAAGGACATCTACAGTTTAGCTAAAATTCTTTATCAGGCACCTACACTCAATGTCTAGTTTCTGAATTTCTTACTACACAGTAGTGCATGAACATGAATGAGGTAAAAAAAACAACTGTGTTTACATTAAATGTGACAGGTGAAAACAATGGCATTAGAAGTTAATAAAACAACTTTCATTGCCGAGGTGCAGCTTTAACATTTCAGCAGAGGGGTCACAACAAACAAAGTGGGAAACTAGAAGAAATGCTACAAAAAACAAGTATCATTCTATACAATTGTGAGAATTGACTGGGACAGTCAAATTATTTCCGGGCTCCTTATAGTTAAATGCCTACTTTCCGAATTATGAATCCTCATGTGTGCATGAGCATGCATGAGTAAAAAAGAGTGTTGAGAACAGAAACAGCAGGAAACAATGGCAATGAGAGGCAACTAAAACAAGCTTCATCAAAGGTGCACATACCCATCCCACAGTTTTTTCAAACTTTTTGGAGAGGGGTTGACCAAAAGAGGTGACATAAATTAGTATAAAGGCTATAAGAAGCAAGTATTACTAAAATGGTTAGCCAAACAAGCAACTATTGTAAATGATTAAACTCCAATAAGTTACCTAAAAGAGTAAATTGGCAACAATATTAGTTTGCAATGCATATCATACTTGTGATTCAACAATATATTTCTGCCAGATCACAACAGAAATTCTGGGTATAAAAGAAGAACTAATGATAGAAAATAAGACGAAAAGGTCAAATGATCAAACAGTGGACCCTTACACCGTCCAACTTCAAAAGGTCATACTAGTTAATAAGAGATTCACCTTCCCATTATGGAAAATGCTAAAAACAGTCAGGAGAAGTAACAAATAATCAGTTCATGCAAATCTATACACATAACCTACCTGATTATTGATCATGGATGGTGATGATGCAGCTGCAAATGCGTGATCAGAATTAAAGCTTGCTGAGGCATTAGCTTCAGGGGTCATGGCAAGCGGGCTAGCAGGCACAAGAGCCAAGGGGTTGGCGGAAAAGGACTCAGACAAAGAACCCAGTAAATCCATTTCCACACCAGATGTAGCAGGAGCAGTACCATTTGATGTAGTTGGGGCAGCTATACAAAGATTTGAAAAATTTTTAAAGGCAAATTAGTCTTTTAATATCTGGTAGCTTACAACAGCAATAAGTCAAAAATGCAAAAATATCTTGATCAAGCCAGATTGAGGAATACATAAAGATCTTATATGACACCATACCCATTGCTGTTGGGTATGTCAGTCCTTTTCCACTTGTTATAGGAAAGGTTACCAAAACAGAATTTTACATACTTGAAATAGGCAAGATTTTTCGTGAAAGTCAGCTTGAACAAAATGGGCGAAGGGATAGAGGGAAAAAAGTTTCAGTTGTTTGGTTGTATTGAAATATTGAGCTCTTTGTCGAAAAGAAACTCTAGTTTCCCCACCACAAGAGAGAATCGATGCAAGTTATGTAAAAACCAAATCTGAATGATATCTCGCTTAACCAAAAATTTGTGAACGAATATTTTCCGTATGAAATATTTCCAAAGTAACAGTTCATTTTCAGTGTAGACTAATTACTGAGCAACTTCTGTTCAATTTTCACTAGAACTGAATTTACAAGGGATGATGAAGGAACTTGATTATGTGGAATCCAAAGTTTACCACATTTGAGAAAAAAAACAAACCAACTGGAAGCTTGTATTTGAAAGAAATGCATGCTCCAGAAACACAATCCAAGTCTCATCCTTAGGCTTTTTATTGTGTTTTGTGAAATGGTAACAAGGCCAAAATCAAGAATGAAATTAATCCTTTAAGCTATGTTGATAACATCATTAGTTTTTTCATATGCTAGTTGCAATAGTAAAAAGGTAAACTAACAAAGGAGATAGAAATTAAGTTCCTAATTTGAGCTATTTAGATTAACATTTAGCTTCTGACAAGTCCTCATGCGTTCATAATTACGTTGACAATGTAACCCATTAACATCTAGATAAACCGGCAAATCATTTAATGTTCAATTCTAAATTATTATGAAAATGATAATTAGTATGGCATGATCTCAGCAGGCACATGACCATAATCATCATGGTGCTTATCAACCATCTACTCACTCAATCAAACAAAAGAATCCAGTAACCAGAAGGTGACAACTAAGTAAAATAATACTATGCAGTTCCTAATATTGATATTTCTTTACCTGTAAATGAACCCCTAGGGTCAAATTCATCAAATCCATCGACTTCCTTGTTGACAGATTGAGCTGTAGGCTGAGCAGCAGGAGGAGAAGCTGAAGCTGGGACGGACGCTGAAGCAGGAGCAGGTGGTGAAGCGGGAGCAGGGGCTGGAGCAGCAGCTGTTGCTGCATAGCTTGGACTAGCAACTTTTGGAGAGGATGCTTTAGGGCCATATCCTAGTGAAGATTCTCCATCCCTGTCAATACAAAATAAGAACCATTACTGAAACTGTCAAACAGCATTTAGGCTATAGACAGAAGCTTGTTACCTTTCACTATAAGAAGGACTGCGGGTAGCACCAACAGCATCCTCATAACTAGGAGGTGCACCAACATTTTGCCCTGAATACTTTTGATCAAGTCTCTTGCCCACGCTGCCGATTTTAGGATTGGAAAAATCAAATTATTTCAGTTAACAAATGTTTACAGGAACAAGAAACAACAGATAGAAACAGGCCCACTTAAAGTACCTTCCATCTTGAGAATGATCATCAGCTTTGGCGCCACTTCCCCTGAGAAAAAATAATACAATTTGGAAATTTCTTATAAATCCAGATATGGTTATTTTCGCTATTAAAAAGATAAAACAACCTAGACATATCTCACTCAAAGTGGCTTTGAATTTGATAAGCACAGTCCTAGCCATCAGTCTAATTTTGTGGAGATACATAGGCGACATATCACTCAAAGGGACTATGGATTGGACTATAGATGTGGGGCAGGTTGTAACTACACAGTTAATCTAAATGGATCTGACAGCTTCACTGAGACCTAAATTGAAAACTCTGATGAGGGCTACCAAGCTTCCATGCGTTGGCATTATGTAGTATGTACTAGAATGAGCCTTAATGATTTATCTTCTATTTCTGCTGTGAGGCTCAATTTGTCTCTTGTACCGGATGTCAAGTTCAATGTTCCCCGCCCGCCTGAAATCTCTTTTTTTCACTCGGAAAAAAAAAATAACATAACACAACAATATAAAAAGATCAAGCAACCCCCCAGCTCTTGGTAAATATATCAGACAAACTAAACAACTGAATTTAGCATGCTCAGTCTCATGTAGCAATGCATTTAAACAGGAAGCTCGCATTGCACCAGAAAGTGAATCCAAACAGTTTTGGCAGCAAAAGATATTGGCTTTGAGGTTCCTTAGACAGTGTTTGTCACATGTAACACTATTACCTTTGATACAACTTATATTTTGTCATTTCATACTCTACCATCCAAATGACAACTGTACTATTCTAGAAGAATGGAATGCAGATAGAATCAAAGTATTTTTTTTTCACACTCTCAACTCATGAGTGTAACTTTCTTCACAAGCTTTATCATTTTTCTACTTTCTTTATGTTGTTGGTGGATTAATAGAAATAAACAGATGGTCTTAAGAAGCACCCATCAAACTTCACTTGGAAAGACTTCATGATCTCCCAATAACTAGTTCTTTCTTTGTGAGTGGCCGTCAAATCGTATTATAATCTCATTATCATATTTTGATAATTACTATTCTCATTTTGCTTAATTTATACTGATCACAACTCTTTTGCCTACAGTTGAAAATTTATTTGAATCAGTTTTTGAACTAAAACTTAAGAAATCAATTCCTAGAATACAGAGCAAAACTGACACTTGTTACCACAATTTTCAAAAATGCTACTTATGCAGGAACCAAAAATTCTAACTTGAACTCATACAACCTATATCGTTCATATAGTTCCATTAACTTTCTATGAAATTCCATGAATACCTACCAAGTTATCATAATTTTTTCAACTCTATCCGTACAAACCAGCAGCAGATATACTGTACTCTCCAAGTAAAACGAAATATAAAACATTAACAACATAATTTCATTTGAATTTGGGAATATAGGAATTCAACAAACCGGGAAGAGTATTGGCCATCATCATCATTCGCACGATTCCTATCTTGATCAGCACTTCTACTTCTGGACCCATAGTGATAATCATCAACGGTCTGACTTCTGCCTCGGTAATCATCATCCCTGTACCCATCTCGGCCATAACGCTCCTCGTAATCTCTGCTATACCTGTCTCCCTCACGGCCATATGAATCTCCGTGCCGACCATATCTGTCTTCATCCCTGGAACCCCAATCTCTCTCTCTTCCATAGCCATTCCTGTCATCATCCCGATTTCCATACCGGCCTTCATAACGATCATCATCATATCTGTCTCCATATCCACCAGGACGATACATGCTACCCGTGGGGGTGCTGCGGAACCTATTCAAATATTAATAAATAAAAGAAATTTTCATTAATTGACAACTAGATATTTATTTGGTTTATGCTAATGAGCTAATCACCAAGCATACTGTACTTGCACAAAATGTACACAAACTGGGAAGCAATAAATACTTCATATTTAAGAAAGAAAATCAAACATTAATGACTCCAAACCACAGAGGTACGCCAACATAAGAAACTGTAAAACAAACACATAAAGAAAAACGAAAACATGGAAGAAAGAAGAAACAGAAATAGGATTTCCATGACAGAAATCATTCACAATCAAGTTTATTAAGAATACCAAGCATTTAAACTTATTACTCTTCTCCCGAACCATACTCAGGACCTAGGTCAATGACACTATAATATACCAAAACTGTAATCTTCTACCACAAGACAAATTTCCATAAGCTTAAGTGATTTGAGGTTTGCAGCACCAGCCTACAAAACCAATATTACTCAAAGAGAAGAGTTAGGGATCCAAAACTGTAATCTTCTACCACAAGACAAATTTTCATAAGTTTAAGTGATTTGAGGTTTGCAGCACCAGCCTACAAAAACAATATTACTCAAAGAGAAAAGTTAGGGATCTATTCTAATATCTTAACTTTAGACTGCTCGCTGTTAAGACAGTATAACCCATATCCATCATCCGCAAATTGAAAGAACAAACATAATGCAATATCCTGAATTCGAGCTAAAGATAATTATAGACAGATCATAGTCCTGCTGGAGCAATACCCATACAAACACCACTTACAGGAGTTTTGGCAACCATATTGCAGATTGCTATGTCATATACGGAAAACTTCAGGTTTTCCAATCACAGAGCCATCATAAACCCAAAATACTTGCTCCCACATTGTGAAGAAGAGAAGAAATCAATATTATCAGTCTTTGCCTTTTACCTACCTTCTTTTGTTTTGAATTATCTCTTGACTTACAAATAAAAGAGAGTTGTGATAGTTCAATTGTCATTTTCTCTTGTTACAACTTTCCTCTGTTGTTTACTTAGTCCTAAAAAATGCACCAACTAAGTTTGCCATGATGCCAAGTAACAATGTAAGAAAATTAGACGGCACCAATATTATTTCTAAACTGAAGGATGTAAAGAATTTTTTTCTACTCATGGGATCTAAATACTAAACCGGAAAACAAAGCCCCTAAAAAACAGGTGAATTGTGAAAGTCCGAAGAAACTATAGCATAGAGGACATAAGAACAGGGCAGGGGCCACAGCTGCAAAGCCAAATCCCTGGGCACATAACAATTCAATGTTGAACCATGAGCCATTTCAACACCAGAAATTCAATGCTAGATAATTGAATTTATGTCTACCAACATTATCACAAGCAGATATCATCAGATATCAAACAAAGGCATAACTTTTAAGCATGAAACATAAGAATAAAAGTCAAAGTGAGTGTTGATCTAGATGAAGTCATAGTCAGGCATGAGCATTTACTACTAGTGTACATGAAATCATTAACTTCCAACAGAAGTATGGCAAAGGAAACAAAAGTATGGCAAAGGCCAAATAGCCATATGATGACAGAAGAAGATAGGCGACTGTTCGACATCAAATAGTAAGGACGAGGATCACCAAGGAAACTAATTCAAAACACAAGTACAAGTTGAACAGCCAGCATATGTGAACTATGCGGTCAAAACACATGCTATGGTTGCTTACTTGTCCCTATTGGCAGCAGCCTTCTGACGAACTTCTTGTATTCTTTCCTTGTCGTTTACAAGAACTACAAGACTCTGAGATTTCTTTCTAACATTGTTTCCTTGGTCTTTTCCACTGGAATCAATATACTGAAAATCTGACAATGTCTATCACAAGAGAGAACATAAATGCCACGTGTTAATTTACTTTTCTGAGAAGCTCCAAGGAAATAGAATTCAGATGATAAGGAATTAACTGATATTTGATATGCATGCTCCCTGATGTCATCTATGACACGCTCAGACCCATGGGCTACCAAGTACTCCAAAACAGTCAAAGCCTGCAAAAACCAGCAGAACAAAGACTTGTTTGACTGTGAGAAAATGAGCTGCTACAAGAGCATCACTGTCAACAGATGCAACAACCATGAAGCACAAATGGCACCAGATTCAGCATTTGGTCAAGAAATCAAAAAACTAGTCCTTAACAGGGATATCGCTTTACTACAATTGGCTAAAAGAAATCAGTTGAATCTTGCTGCATTTGTATCTGAGGGAGCTTCAACATCTATATAAAAATTAAACGAGTCCATATTCTCAAATTATGGAAAACAAACCTTGTACACATGCCGCCAATTTTTTCCAGTATCATTTGTACGTTTCCAGATTACCGACATGATCATCTGATACTCGTGACTGTTAAAAACTCAAAAATGAGTACCCTTCTAAATGAAATGTAACCCCCATGAAGTACTTTAACTGAATCAGTTAGAACTTACTAGTTTCTTGTTGCCTGAGCAATATCAGCGAGAAGTGATCCATGAGGACCCCAAGGCTCGTTGCTAGTTGCATCAAGAACCTGGAAACAAAAACACTCACCAATGACCACTTAAACCGACAAGAAGAATTAGGCAACATAGAGCTCATTTGACAACCCTATAATGATTTTCAGAAGTAAACTGGCCAAACACTTTTTCATACAAAACAGACAAGATTGCAACACAAGATAAGGAAATAAAAGTCAATCAGGCAAGAAAAGAAAGTAATCACCTTTTGTTCAATTGAAGGAACTTTAAGAACTTTCTTGTTGACACCTCTCTTACTGCAAAAGAACATATAAAACATTCATAAGAAATGCTTCGTATGGAAACTAAGAGAAGGATCTTAAAAAAAACTGTTACACTTAATTAAGGAAAACAATAACAGATTAGTATTAGCAAAACCAATTGATGCCAAACATTTCAAGCTCAATCATTCAGAAACGGCACAAAAGTATCCAACTAGTATCTTCCAGATGAACACTTATTTACACAGAAGAATCTTAAGCCAAGATACAATAACAGACATAAAATAATCCATGGAATAAAGTGCAGTGACAATATAGCATGCAGATCAGTTAAAAAACGGAACTCACAGGTCGCGGACAGTTTGATCAAAAGCCTTCTTCATTTCACCTTGGCTTGGGAGAAGCCAAATTAGCAAACCCTTTTCAAATTATTGCCTGCACAGCGGAAAGGGAACAGAAATCACTCAGATGGAGCAGAACATGCATTCATATTTTATTCAAATCTTCTCTTCATTGAATCACAATGAGAACTTTCAACACGAGAAATATCATTGCCAAAGTAATATATTCCCAATCCCTCATTTCACTTGGATCAATTAAATTAAACCATGAAAAACGAAATTGACACGAGATATTATCATTCCAACAAATAACCATCGTGAATCAGAATTACCAATTACCAACAAAAGTTAAAATCAGCAACACACATAACCTATACATAAACAAGCACAACATAATAACAATGTACGAAAAGCGACCAAATTCCCCAGAAATAAATGAATCTTTTAACGTAACCTGCCACGCCAATTTGACAATACAGATCTGGATGACCAATATCAAATAGACAAGCTGATTTTCACAAACACAGCTCGGGGAAACGAGATCTGGAACCGTATAAAGAAAATTGAAGATCCCAATAGTTAAAATGAATTGAACAACAAAAATCTTGAGAAAAAGAAAATGATCATACCTCAGGTATTGACAGCCTCCTCCAACAGTATACCAGATCAGAGAGGGGGGGGGGAGAGGAAGAAATGGGGTTGATGGCTGTCGAGATATCCAGAGAGAGAGAGAGAAAAATGGGTTGCGAAAAAAGCGAAACGAAAAGGAAAAAGAGGTGCCCAGCAAAGAAAATTCGTCGAGTTGAATGGGGGGAGCTGTCTTTTGCTGGAAATACTGAAAAATTATTTCAATTAAATAGCACTAAATAATGAAATTAAATTAAATTAAACAAATAAGCGTTTGAAATGTAAAATGTTGTTGGTGGGGTGGGGGGGCGGTCACACCCTCTTCAAATAGTGTTGGGGACAGCATAGACACACGCAAGGGTATTTTGGTCCTAAGGAAAGTTTTCATTCTATAATTGCATCATAATTATAAATAATAATTACATTTATGCCCCTCATACATTATCTTTTTACACAAATCATTCCTTCCTTTTGAAAATTTACAGAAATCACCCCTAACAGCATTTAAAATTCAAAAAATGTCCCATTGACTAAGTCAACTTTTAAAATAATTTTTTCAGAATGGAAATGCTCTTAGGGTGTTTCTATAATTATCAAAAAGTAGAAGGAGTGTTAAAGTTATTTTCTTTAAGATGAGTAATATGACTTCATATATTTTTTTATTATTTATCTAGTTTTTAATTTAAATATAAATTATTATATTAACTTTTTTTTTATTGAATCTCTATCTAAAATTGCACCTTTTAATAATTAAAGTATTTAAATTATTTAATTAATATATAAATTATTCCTCAGTAAAATTATTAAAATTAAAAGATTATTTACCCTCTATTTTTATTCGTAACTAAACTTAATAAAATTAAAATTAATTTATGTATTTTATATAAAATCATATTTGATGTGTATGGCCTAAAAGCACTTGGCCCAATAAGAGATTTACAGCCCAACTAGGGCTCATCAGCCCATGACGAGGACGACCCACGGGAAGATTGCCAAGCTCGACCCAAAAAGGAACCCAGTACACGACTTTACCAGACCACAGGCCTGCCTTCCAAACTCAGCCTAGGAGAAATAAGGCGCCCGCAAGACTCTGAACTCCTCACAGAATATGAGTATTCATGTCAAAGGAGTTATCTTCCAACCAAAAACGTGTTGATCAAGCTAGAGATAAGAGGAAATCATGGCTTATCCACAATTTTCACGCCTTTTTTCTTGAAGATACAAGTAAAGTGTAGAGCCCAGTTCGTCTCTTCCCTTGTCTTGCCTGGCGCCACTCACCTCACCCCTCCATCTCCGACCACCGTGCCGTGCGCCTCTTCCTCCCCAATCTCGTCCGCCATCTGTCTCTATCTGTACATATATATATATATATATATATATATAACTTTTATATAAATTATATTATATAATTATATATTTAACTTTTATAATTTTATATAATTCTGTAAATAAATTTAACTAGTTATATGTTGCATTTTAATCAGTGACAGTCAATGATATTGTGTATAAAAGTTAATATTGCATCTTAACCAAAAAGTCAATATAAACAAATTCATATAATAAAATATACTTAATATTGCATTTTTAGCAAAAAAAAAAAAAAAACTAATTATGAACACTTCCAGACAAAAAAAATCAGAATTTATTTTGGAAAAAAATAAATTAATCCATATCTCAATCCCAAATTATTGTCTAAAGTAAATATTATATTAGTTATATCCATTATTCGAGTAATACATAAAATTGTACCACTTAAAATAATCAATTTTAACTCAATCCCAATACATATCTCAAACCTATCCTATCACACATATATTAGTATTTAATCTCTATATATATACTAAAC